>NC_135224.1:20691722-20731722 GCF_052324685.1 Brachyhypopomus gauderio | reverse complement strand
CCACTCTCCCTCCCTCCCTCCCTCCCTCTCTCCAGGGTACAGGTACATCCTCTCCCCCTCTCTCTCCCTCCCTCCCTCCCTCTCTCCAGGGTACAGGTACATCCTCTTCCCCCAGCTCTCTCCTCAGTGCTCCCCTCACTGGTGGGAGGTGGGAGCTAACAGAGCCATGGAGCACCAATCACAACAGCCGATTCTGGTGGGGGGTGGGGAACAGAGCCATGGAGCACCAATCACAACAGCCGATTCTGGTGGGGGGAGTGAGGGAGGAGAGGAGAGAGGGTTGGGGAGGGGAGGAGAGGAGAGGAGTGAGGGATGGGGAGGAGAGGGGAGGAGAGGAGTGAGGGATGGGGAGGGGAGGGGAGGAGAGGAGAGGAGTGAGGGATGGGGAGGAGAGGGGAGGGGAGGAGAGGAGTGAGGGATGGGGAGGGGAGGGGAGGAGAGGAGAGGAGTGAGGGATGGGGAGGAGAGGGGAGGAGAGGAGTGAGGGATGGGGAGGAGAGGGGAGGAGAGGAGTGAGGGATGGGGAGGGGAGGGGAGGGAGAGGAGAGGAGTGAGGGATGGGGAGGGGAGGGGAGGGGAGGAGAGGAGTGAGGGATGGGGAGGGGAGGGGAGGAGAGGAGAGGAGTGAGGGATGGGGAGGGGAGGGGAGGGGAGGAGAGGAGTGAGGGATGGGGAGGGGAGGGGAGGGGAGGGGAGGAGTGAGGGATGGGGAGGGGAGGGGAGGAGAGGAGTGAGGGATGGGGAGGGGAGGGGAGGGGAGGGGAGGAGTGAGGGATGGGGAGGGGAGGGGAGGAGAGGAGTGAGGGATGGGGAGGGGAGGGGAGGGGAGAGGAAGGGAGAGGGTTTAATCGGCTGAGGTGATGACATTTCATCAGATCCACAATGAGATGTGATCCCCTGAGATGGCCATGCATGGGTGTGTGTGTGTGTGTGTGTGTGTGTGTGTGTGTGTGTGTGTGTGTGTGTGTGTGTGTGTGTGTGTGTGTGTGTGTGTGTGTGTGTGTGTGTGTGTGTTTAGACGCAGCCCTGGCCATAGAATAGAACTGAACAAGGTCACATCTCAGAAATACAGATTAGACTGCAGATTAGACCGCAGATTAGACTGTGGATTAGACTGTGGATGTCTAGCTGCTGAACCTCTCACTGCGTGTGTGTGCTCGTCCCATCTGTGCTGAACACTGTCACACTGTGTGTCTGAGGCCTTTTGTGTAATTGATGTCGGCAATGGCGGTAATTCGATTACCACAATTTTGCTGCTTCCTGCCCCATGATTTGAATATAAACAAACTCACATATGTTTCCCACTGCCCTGATTCACACCTTTATTACATTAGAGCACCAGAGTGCAGTAACAATGCTCTTGCTTAATACTGAGTGTGTGTGTGTGTGTGTGTGTGTGTGTGTGTGTGTGTGTGTGTGTGTGTGTGTGTGTGTGTGTGTAGCATGGTTGTGTTATAGAAGGTCATTATGAACTTGCGTGTGTCTGTTAATATGCCCGACTTGTCTTATCAGCCGGATGAATCAGTGGTGATCAGTGGTGAGGAGGAGACACCAATAACACACACACACACACACACACACACACACACACACACACACACACACACACACACGCCTGATCACTCAGACCCTTATTCACTCCCCTGTGTCAACAGTGACCTCATCACCCCCGTAAATGTTCTGATATATGTTGAGCTACGGATCACTGACATTATGGGCCAGTGATGTAAGTCAAACTACACCAGGCTCTATAAATCAGCACGAGTGTGTGTGTCTTAAACTGTGTGTTTGCTCTCCCTCCATCAACCAAACTCTTGTAACTGTTTACACATCCATCCATCCATCCATCCATCCATCCATCCATCCATCCCATCCTCCATCAGTCCACACCTTCCTGCATCCAACCTTCTATCCATTTTTCTATCCATCCATCCATCCATCCATCCATCCATCCATCCATCCATCCATCCATAACCCCGGGTTGTCTCCGGACCCTCAGGTGTGTGGTACTCACTGGTGCAGGCCATGCCCGGCGGGTCGGTGTGGGCGCGGTAGAAGCTGCTCTCGCAGGTGCACTGGGAGGCCCTCCCCTGGTGGGCGTGGCTGTGGGGGGGGCACTTGCTGCAGTACTCGTCCGCCGCCGCTGCCTTGTAGGTGCCCGGGCTGCACGCTGCAACACACCCAGAGGAAGAACCGGGAGGTTAACACCGTCGACAACAGAACCGAGCCCACTCCCTCCCTTCACCTTCACGTTCCTGTCCGTCTTTCTGCTTCGTCATCATATCCTGGATCCTGAATGTGTGTGTCTGTGTGTCTCTGTGTGTGTGTGTGTGTGTGTGTGTGTGTGTGTGTGTGTGTGTGTGTGTGTGTGTGTGCGCGCGCGCGTGTGTGTGTATGTGTGTCTTCTCCTTCTTTTCCCACTCAGAGACATCACAACAGCCCGCGTTCGGGCAGGAATATAGGTCAGTCAATGCTCGCTTAAGCCAGCGTAAGGAGAAAAATGAGGCAGTGTTTCTAATAGCTTTCCGCTGTGTCCCTTAAGGACCACATGGGCCTCGATTTGCATCCTAACACTCTCCACAAAAGCGCCTCGAGCATGTTTACAAAGCTGCCCGCCTCCAAACAGCTGCCTTTTAAGTCTACGGGCACTTTTTAGGAGAGGAACCAGAGAAGCTGATCAAAATCTCCACTGTATCCGAAGACTCTCATCAGATTTCTGTCCTCTTCCTTTTCCCTGTGCACCCCCTCGTGCCCCAGAGCGCTGCTGGGTGACCCAGTTTCTCCAATACTCTACGGAGATGTACACAGCAGCACGAGAGAATATTCCCTCCGTCTCTCCTCCGCATGTACAAACGGGGAAGCCGCTGACCGCGCGCGGCGCTAGAAACACGAACCGCATGCTAGCATGTAAACGCGGGGAGCGGCTAAATGCTAATGAACCAAGGAGGGAAATGTATTAGCCATAGTGGAGAATGAGTGTGTTAAGAGTGTGTGTGTGTGTGTGTGTGTGTGTGTGTGTGTGTGTGTGTGTGTGTGTGTGTGTGTGTGTGTTTCTCAGGGGCAGGACTGTAAATTTTACAGGGCAGCTAAGGTGTGAGCGCGGCAAGCTAATTGGACGATGGCAGCCGGCTCGGCGAGGTCATGCCATCGTCGCCACCGGCAACACAATTCGCCTGATGGATCAATGCAGTGATGAATTCACACCATCACCGTGGTTACGGGACCCAGCGCCGAAGGTCACGGATTTAATCAAGACCCAAGCTCATAAATCCGCACGCACACGTGCACGTGCACGTGCAGCACGAGCACGTGCGCTCTCTCGGGGGACGGCGGGCGAAATCCTCGAACCTCTATTGCTCCTCTCCCACCCACGAGTCCCAACCCGCCACTACGTTCACTCCGAAAACAATTATCACGATATAATACTCGAAGAAAATGTCATCTTAGAATTCAATTACACGGTGACTGCAGGGCCTTGCTTGAGTAGAACTTTATTAACTAATAAGTGCTGAGATTGTGAGGTCATTGAGGTACAAAAAAAAAGGTTAATTAATTGTCAGAGTTCTTCTGAAGTAGGTTGCTAATAACTTTTGTGGAAAACGGCATCATAAATGCAAATGTACCCAGTGCTGAACAGCGGCGGTGTTATGCTAACAGGCTCCTGCTCTTAGCGGGCGAGAGACTGCAGCTGTTTTGGGTGGAGTGTCCCTCGCGTAGGGCAAGACCCTCAGCGTGTGTCAGGGAGGCGTGTGTGCGAGCAGAACCCGCTCCACGGGCCGGCCTGCGACTTGGAAACGAAACAGTCTGGCAAGGCAGGGAAAATGTTGAATTTTCAGAGTGTGGTGCTATGTTGTGCTGATTAGAGGGAGGGATGGAGACAGAGAGAGAGATGAAGAGAGTGAGAGATGGAGAGAGTGGGGGGGGGATGAATGTCTAATCACAGGCTAAGTGTCTGGGCTCTGTGCCCCTGTGCCAGGGGGCCTGGCATCCTGCTGGGGGGTGTCTGGATACACACACACACACACACACACACACACACACACACACACACACACACAAACACAAAAGGGCCCTTGCTGCCTGATGAAAAATTCCCCTCCTGTATGTCTTTGAGAGCTTGTCAAGACACCACTGAGACTAGCAGCGATCTCCAGTCCATTCAATAAGGAAACAGAGAAACTCTTTATCTTCAGTAAACTTCAGATCTGCACGAACACAAAGACTAGAAATGGCTTTGAAGAAACATAATCCTCAAATAGACCAGGCCGAGTCCTAAATTTGTGATTATCTCTACTTGCCTCATTATAAAGGGAGATAATGGAGCCGGCTGAAATCTAATGGCACATTTAAGACAAGTTTTCGCCCGCTCACCTCAAATGGCCGGAAGGACGTCCCAGGGACAGTCGAGCCCTCGAGAGGACTGCTATTTTGGCGGAACACCCTGCAAAAGTTACTTTCTGAGGTGTGCGTATGTGTTTGTGTGTGTGTGTGTGTGTGTCGTAAGCCTGGGGGACTTTTAGGATTCCCAGAGGTGCACGTGCTTGCCACAGCAGATGTGCTTCATAGCGCCGCACACGCGCTGAGAGCAGCTAAAACGGACTCGACTTTAGTGGGGAAAAATGTCCTGAGTGCTGAAGTGGAGAAACTGCTGAATTCGCGGGGCGACTTTTAGCCAGGAGGCTCTGAAAATTCAGTCCTTCTTTACTCCGTAAAAGTGCGGTACAGGAAAGGAGAGGGGCGTGCCGGCCACGGTTCCCCCCGATTAGCGCTCTCTGAAGCGGGCGGACATAAAGAACACGCTCGGGCCCCCGGTACCGGCTGAATAAGCACTTCCTTAGGTACCGAATCGCAGGAGAGGAGAACTCTGCGCTAAGCTCCGTCTCCGATGTCTCTGGGAGGCCTGGCCCATTAAAAATTCATACGGTTCTCCGACTCCCGCTCTTCTGTTTATGGCGATCGATAGCTTTTAGATATGATGTCTGTAGAAGGGAGCGCGGCGAATGTTCTGGCGTGTCGGGAGTTGTGATGCCGGACAAATGTGATCTACTCCAACACACGGCACTGTTGACAAAGTCGATCCCGGTTTGAAATCCTCCAGGGCCCGGGGTTGAGAGAGGAGCACGATGACTCAATTGGTAAGAGTTTATTTTTAAAAAACTTGAAAAGGTTTTCTTTATTGGCTGTGCTCGAATGCCTACTTGGCAAATTCAAAGACTTATTCCGCTCGTGCATGCACGCAAGAGAGATAGAGAGAGAGAGGGAGAGAGAGAGATTTATGGAGGTGGGCAATGTATACATTTAAGAGGAATAACCTACAGCCCAGCACAGAGTAGAGCAAATAATCTGTTCCATAGTGAATAATTCAGTTATCCCTAGTCCTACACTGCTCATCACACTGCACCTTATTTACGCCATCTGTCTCCCAAAGTATTGCTCCAGCCCCCGTAATGGGTTGCGGTGGAGGTGTGAGGAGTTCAGCTGGAGACGGCTACAGATCCCCAGCAGTAATATAACACGGCTGTGTTAATTGGCTGTCGTGGGTAAGAATGAATCGGAGGAAGCAGCACCTTGTTATCCAGGTGCTGCTGTGGAGGGTTACTGGTGCCCAATGAACACCCTGCAGGGCGCTTCATAAACTCAAATAAAACCTACCACCACCATTACTACTGCTACTACTATTATACTACTACTACCACCACCATTACTACTGCTACTACTATTATACTACTACTACCACCACCATTACTACTGCTACTACTATTATACTACTACTACCACCACCATTACTACTGCTACTACTATTATACTACTACTACCACCACCATTACTACTGCTACTACTATTATACTACTACTACCACCACCATTACTACTGCTACTACTATTATACTACTACTACCACCATTACTACTGCTACTACTATTATACTACTACTACCACCACCATTACTACTGCTACTACTATTATACTACTACTACTACCACCATTACTACTGCTACTACTATTATACTACTACTACTACCATCACAATTACTACTGCTAGTGCTACACTACTGCTACTACTATTATACTACTACTACCACCACCACCATTACTACTGCTGCTGCTACACTACTGCTACTACTATTATACTACTACTACCACCACCACCATTACTACTGCTGCTGCTTCACTACTGCTACAACTATTATACTACTACTACTACTACCACCACCATTGCTACTGCTGCTGCTATTATACTACTACTACTACTATTATACTACTACTACCACCACCATTACTACTACTGCTGCTACACAACTGCTACTACTATTATACTACTACCACTACCACCACCATTACTACTGCTGCTGCTTCACTACTGCTACTACTATTATACTACTACTACTACCACCACCATTACTACTGCTACTACTATTATACTACTACTACTACCACCACCATTACTACTGCTGCTGCTTCACTACTTCTATTACTATTATACTACTACTACTACCACCACCATTACTACTGCTACTACTATTATACTACTACTACTACTACCACCACCACCATTACTACTGCTGCTGCTATTATACTACTACTACCACCACCATTACTACTGCTACTGCTACACTACTGCTACTACTATTATACTACTACTACCACCACCACCATTACTACTGCTGCTGCTACACTACTGCTACTACTATTATACTACTACTACTACCACCACCATTACTACTGCTGCTGCTACACTACTGCTACTACTATTATACTACTACTACTACTACCACCACCATTACTACTGCTGCTGCTACACTACTGCTACTACTATTATACTATTACTACTACCACCACCATTACTACTGCTGCTGCTACACTACTGCTACTACTATTATACTACTACAAACACCACCATTACTACTGCTACTACTTTTATACTACTACTAACACCACCAACATTACTACTGCTGCTGCTACACTACTGCTACTACTATTATACTACTACTACCACCACCATTACTACTGCTACTACTATTATACTACTACTACTACCACCACCATTACTACTGCTGCTGCTACACTACTGCTACTACTATTATACTACTACTACTACCACCGCCATTACTACTGCTGCTGCTACACTACTGCTACTACTATTATACTACTACTACCACCACCATTACTACTGCTACTACTATTATAATACTACTACTACCACCACCATTACTACTGCTACTACTATTATACTACTACTACTACCAACACCATTACTACTGCTGCTGCTACACTACTGCTACTACTATTATACTACTACTACCACCACAACCATTACTACTGCTACTACTATTATACTACTACTACTACCACCACCATTACTACTGCTGCTGCTATTATACTACTACCAGGCCCGTTGACAGTCTTGCTGGGGCCCGGGACAAGAAAGTTTCATGTGCCCCCGGCTTACGTCATTTGAATTTTCTCTGTAGCAGACAATCCTTGTGTTACGTCATATAGTATATAATATAGCCACACATCAAAGCCGTTTCTGACAGCTGACTGGTTTATACTTGACGCGGCGCGAGTGGCGCCAGGGTCCGCGCGGCGAAAATGACGTAATCGCAGTGGCACCGACCGAGGGTCTCGATTCGCGATTCGATTCGCGAGGTCGTGCACCTATCGAATTTTGTAACTTCGCGTGCGCCGCGCTTCAGCGCAATGAACAAAGTCACGTTTGCAGGGTTCATATCAATGATCTATATTGGTTCATACACCTTTATAAGGTGGAATTCAAGCACTTGTATGTCACTTTAAAGGTCCATTTCAATATTTCCCTGAACGCTAAACTTAATTAATTTAAATATTTATACATATACTCGAAATAATTCGCTTTTTATTTACATTATTTAATTATTTAAGTTTTTACTTTCTTTTCTGCGCTCCAGATTTCTGTATTTACTTTAACTATCCACCATTGTATTTCCCGCTGTTGGGCGGGTACCAGCCGGTTACGGTCGGTGCTGGATCAAACCATTTTTCAGTGGGAAGCGGGGGTGTATGCACTTAATGGAAAATATGCAGATAGGTAAAAAACATATATATTTTAGCCATTGAGCTTATTTTGAGTACAAAATTTTATATTAATGAAAGATTTCAAGATTATTTAAAATTATAGACTTTAAATAAAAAATTAATTGCTGGGCTCTTTGATGGGCCCCCCTGGCCCTGGGGCCCGGGACAACAGACCCGGTTGTCCCCCCCTATCGACGGGGCTGACTACTACTACTACCACCACCATTACTACTGCTACTACTATTATACTACTACTACTACCACCACCATTACTACAGCTGCTGCTACACTACTGCTACTACTATTATACTACTACTACCACCACCACCATTACTACTGCTGCTGCTACACTACTGCTACTACCACCACCACCATTACTACTGCTGCTGCTATTATATTACCACTATTATACTACTACTACTACCACCACCATTACTACTGCTACTACTATTATACTACTACTACTACCACCACCATTACTACTGCTGCTGCTAATATACTACTACTACTACTACCACCATTACTACTGCTACAACTATTATACTACTACTACTACCACCATTACTACTGCTGCTGCTACACTACTGCTACTACTATTATACTACTACTACTACCACCACCATTACTACTGCTGCTGCTACACTACTGCTACTACTATTATACTACTACTACCACCACCATTACTACTGCTACTACTATTATACTACTACTACTACCACCACCATTACTACTGCTACTACTATTATACTACTACTACTACGAACACCATTACTACTGCTGCTGCTACACTACTGCTACTACTATTATACTACTACTACCACCACCACCATTACTACTGCTGCTGCTATTATACTACTACTACCACCACCACCATTACTACTGCTACTACTATTATACTACTACTACTACCACCACCATTACTACTGCTGCTGCTACACAACTGCTACTACTATTATACTACTACTACTACCACCACCATTACTACTGCTGCTGCTACACTACTGCTACTACTATTATACTACTACTACCACCATTACTACTGCTACTACTATTATACTACTACTACCTACTACCACCACGATTACTACTGCTACTACTATTATACTACTACTACCACCACCATTACTACTGCTACTACTATTATACTACTACTACCACCACCATTACTACTGCTACTGCTACACAACTGCTACTACTATTATACTACTACTACTACCACCACCATTACTACTGCTGCTGCTACACTACTGCTACTACTATTATACTACTACTACCACCATCACCATTACTACTGCTGCTGCTATTATACTACTACTACCACCACCATTACTACTGCTGCTGCTGCTACACTACTGCTACTACTATTATACTACCTCTACCACCATCACCATTACTACTGCTGCTGCTATTATACTACTACTACCACCACCATTACTACTGCTACTACTATTATACTACTACTACTACTACTACTACTACTACTACTATACTACTACTACTACCACCACCATTACTACTGCTACACCTCTGCTACACTACTGCTACTACTATTATACTACTACTACTACCACCACTACCATTATTACTGCTACTACTACACTACTGCTACTACTATTATACTACTACTACTACCACCACCATTACTACTGCTCACTGCTACACTACTGCTACTACTATTATACTGCTACTACTACTACCACCACCATTAATACTGCTACACTACTGCTACTATTATTATACTACTAATACTACTACTACCACCACCATCGCAATCTAACATTTTATAACATATAACATCCATTTTACTTAAACTCGCCACCGCCTCCAGGTTCAAATCTCACTCCAAGCGATCTTGACAAGTTGGCAACCCTGCTACTACTACTACACTACTGCTACTACTAATACTCTTACTACTATTACTCTATTGCTACTCCTATGCTATACAACTACTACACTAATATTACTACTACTATACAACTACTATACTACTACTATGCTATTACTACTACTACTTAACTACTATACCGTTACTATACTGCTATTACTATACTACTTCTACTGCAGTTAAACTATCGCTACTACTAAACCACTATTACTACCATGAAATGACTACTACACAACCCAAATTCATCAGACAGCATTTTACAAAGTTATTTCAGTAATTGAATTAGCAAAGAGGACACAGCCATCGCCATGACGATAGGGCTCAAGGCGTATGCTCTGTGCTTCTGTACTGTGTCTCACCTAAAGCTGACGGTCTCACTCCCAGTCTCGTGGAAGTGAGGATTTCATTAGTGGCCCATGCAATTGTATACAGTAAAAAAGGACGCTGTGCTTAGGAAACCATTCCACTGTGTGTACCGGGCTGTACCGGGCTATCCTATAGATATCAGCAGTGGAAGTGTACAGCAGATGTCTGTGTGTGTGTGTGTGTGTGTGTGTGTGTGTGTGCAGAGAGGCTCACGTCTTCATCTCTAACAAGGCTGAGAGCTGTGAGGACCGCAATCATGAATATAACATCTAGATGGAGGAAACGCAGGGGAGGGTAGAGAGAAGGAGTGAACAGAGAGAAAGAGAGAGAGAGGGGGGAGGGGGAGAGGGAGAGAAAGAGGAATGGTGGAGGTATGGAGAGAGAGGGAAAGAGAGAGAGAGGGCTGTAACTACGGCATTGTGTCTCTTGATTCCTGAGGCAGGAAAAATTGGAATCACACAATAGATAACTGTGAATTACATCTTGGAGAATGACATTATTACTACAGCACTGGTCCCTCTTTTTCAAACACACACACACACACACACACACACACACACACACACGCACACACACACACACACACAGGTAGCTAATCGCCAGGGGCATGTTGCTTTCTGCTCTGTGTGTGATAAGGCCATGTGGAGCCCCTGCTGACACACACACACACACACACACACACACACACACACACACACACACACACACACACACACACACACACACACACAGGGAGTGATAGAGAGACAGAGAGAGAGATCACACATGTTCACATCCAGGGGGCTTCTGCTGCAGCATCATGTGATAGCCAAGCACACTGTACCGCTCCGCCGTCCTGTCCCCACGCTACGCAAGGACATGTCTCCGCCCTGTCCCCACGCTACGCATGGACACATCTCCGTCCTGTCCCCCGACCAGAACCGCATGACAAGCCGCATGATGTACTAGAAGCGGGCAGTATCTCGACGTTCACTGTGCAAACAGCTCAACTCTTATGCTGGGGGCAGTGTGGGCTGTATTGGATTAATATATGTAGCTTAGTTTCAAGTGAGCTCGCTGAGTGTTTAGTGTCTCTAGTTTTACTTGCGGCCGAGACCCAAAGCGGGAGGAGCACAACAGATATTAAAATGTAACGCAAAGACATCACACGTTGATTTGCCTGCTAATCCTTCTTTGTCTAGAGAAGAGGACAAGAATACTTTCTGAAGTCGATGGTGGCCCCCGCATTTTCGTCTGACGCCGGTCAGACGTGGCATGCGTTGCAACGCTGATTAAATAGAGAGTGGCTCCATTCTGACAGGAGGAGGTGCTTTGGGAGGAGAGATGGTAAGAATATCTCTCCAGGTTGTTCTCTCTCTCTCTCTCTCTATCACACATGCACACACCAGCACGCACCTTAGCATACAAACATAGCTAATACTCTTCACTAGGTAACTTATTAATAATTATCCTCAGCAATTCATATACTTGTGCTTTTGGAAAAGGTCTGTAGGTTTTCGGTGCTGATAAACACACACACACACACACACACACACACACACACACACACACACACACACACACACACACACACTTGTCTTCCTGTCCCCTTTACAAGCCCCTCGAGAGCTTCAGAAACTGCAGGAACCTTCCAGAAAAAAAAGGGCTCTCACTCCTGCGGAGAGGTGCGCACCCCTGCAGTCGCCTTGGCAACGTCGTTTCCCAGATAACCTCTCTCTCTTTCACCCTCCCGAGAACGTCGTCCTGCCGAGAGGCAGCCAGCTACGCCACCAACCTCCACCTGGAGCTCCACCCAAAACCCCAGGCGAGCAATGTCAAAGTGGAGCTCAGCTAACTGGCGCTGTTGGCTGTTGGTCACGTTAACATTTTGGAGGCCGGCATGGAGCTTCAGTGAGACTAACCCTTCCCCCCCGTTATTGGCTACACAGGGCCTGTATATTTACAAAGGTGATAACCTCTTCCTGTTTGACAGGAAATAAAACCTCACACAGCCACAACGTTCTTCATTATCACGAATAAAGCATAATTCTACATACGCACAAGACGTAGGGCCTACGAACACTATTCCCAGATTGATAACAGTGCTAATAGCACCTGAGAATCAGTCATCTTGATGTCCAGACTCAGTCACAAATGACATTGAGCTTCTTGGAATAAGAAGAATGTGACAGACTATTGTACCTGCCCAGCGTGCAGGCCCCTACGGGACACTGCCATCTGGAAACCGTGCGAATTCAATTACCGCCGCCCGCTTTGGAGATTTCGGGAAACTCTTGAGGTCATTTTCTGGCAGCTGGCAACCAGTGTCAGCGCAGGGCGTCTGCCTGCCTCGTCCTTTCGCCTGGTGTGATTTCATCAGGTTGTTCCCTGGCCGTATTACAGGTGGGCGTCGACATAAGGAGGCGTCCCGTGCGAGGCTCGTCGTCATGACGCCCACGGGGTAAGGGGAGATGCTGAATGCCCTCAGTCAGCTGATAACGAGGGTGTGTAGGTTGCTAACGATCGCTAACGATTGGTGACGATCTGTAAAACCCAGTGTCGTGTGAGGTTGGCCTTGCCATGGCAACACTTGCTGGTCAATAGCCAGGGAGATCCTCGTGTGGGATGATTCAGCACAGGTTTGAACCAGGGCTTGAACCAGGGCTTGAACCAGGGCTTGAACCAGGAGGAGATGGAGGGAATTGGGGGACAATGGTAAAAAGAGTGCAAGAAACGTGGAGAAAGAATGTGTAAAGAAAGCCAAAGAATTTACAGTAAAGGAGTTTACAGCACACACACAGCCATTAGGGCCTCCTAAGAGGAATGCTGTGTCTGTTAAGTGTTGTTTACTGCCCTTGTAAAAAAGATAAAAAAAAAGAGGACGTGTGAGAGCACAACAAAAAACTGAAGGAGAGTTAAGAAAGCAGGACATTGGGAGGGAACCGACTTAGTGAGTGAGTCTGAGTGAGCTGTATTGTGAGTCTGAGTGAGATTTATTGTGAGTCTGAGTGAGATGTATTGTGAGTCTGATTGAGCTTATCATGAGTCTGAGTGAGATGTATTGTGAGTCTGAGTGAGATGTATTGTGAGTCTGAAGGAGCTGTATTGTGAGTCTGAGTGAGATGTATTGTGAGTCTGAGTGAGCTTATCATGAGTCTTAGTGAGATGTATTGTGAGTCTGAGTGAGATGTATTGTGAGTCTGAAGGAGCTGTATTGAGTCTGAGTGAGCTGTATCATGAGTCTGAGTGAGTTGTGTTGTGAGTCAGAGTGAGTTGTGTTGTGAGTCAGAGTGAGTTGTATTGTGAGTCAGTGAGTTGTATTGTTAGTCTGAGTGAGCTGTATTGAGTCAGAGTGAGTTGTATTGTGAGTCTGAGTGAGCTGTATTGAGTCTGAGTGAGCTGTACTGAGTCTGAATTAGCTGTATTGAGTCTGAGTGAGCTGTATTGAGTCTGAATGAGCTGTATTGAGTCTGAGTGAGCTGTATTGTGAGTCTGAATGAGCTGTATTGAGTCTGAGTGAGCTGTATTGTGAGTCTGAGTGAGCTGTATTGAGTCTGAGTGAGCTGTATTGAGTCTGAGTGAGCTGTATTGTGAGACTGAATGAGCTGTATTGAGTCTGAGTGAGCTATATTGAGTCTGAGTGAGCTGTATTGAGTCTGAGTGAGCTGTATTGAGTCTGAATGAGCTGTATTGAGTCTGAATGAGCTGTATTGAGTCTGAGTGAGCCTGAATGAGTCCAAATAATCTACAACATGAACCTAGAACCCAGGTCCGTCTCCTGCTGGCCATAACCTGCAGGCAGGTGAGCTCCGGGCATGCCCAACAGGCACCTGCCTGGATGCCTTTCCTTTGACACCCTTCTCACGTCCACTCCAGGTCATCCCACGAACAGCCCCGTGGGCACACACTTAAACACACAGCCACCATGTCTCATTTCGGGTGCTTCCTGTTGAGCAAATCCTTTCCTCGCACGTTTCCTGTCACACCCACTGACTGATATCGCCAGCTGTTTTCCTCACGGATAAAAGTGTGCACGAGCGGTTTGGGGAGCCGGTGTGCTGTAGAGTGTTTGCCTCCCTGTGCCCGCCGTGTACTGCGAAGCTCACACACCCAGACTGAAGCAGGGCCAACCAGAGAGGCTCTGAAACGCAGGCTAAATCCTAATAAGTACTGGAGCACTGCAAATCCCTCTGCCCAAGAAAGAGAAAGGGAGGGAGGGAGGGAGGGAGAGAGAGAGAGAGAGAGAGAGAGAGAGAGAGAGAGACTCTCTTAATATCAGCTTCCAAGAGGCCATGACTCATACAATCTCAGATGAGAAGGCCATGCTCTAACACACACACACACACACACACACACACACACACACACACACACACACACACACACACACACACACACACACACACACAGAGAGAGAAAGAGGGAGAGCATCTCTGCTCTCAAGATCGTGTGATGTACCAAAAAGATCATTAGAACATTTGAATTATGAACACTATTCATTTGTAAGAGTATATAATAACGGTTAACACTTGAGGAGGTGATGAAGATGACGGTAGTGATGATGAGGACGATGAAGCTGTCAGAGGCAATTTGATAATCATAACAATCTTCATCCCATTACTACCTTGAGCTTCACCACTCACCAATTTGCCATCTACATTTCACCACTAATGCCACCTTTGTGTGTGAGTTCATTCACAGGAGAGATAGAGAAAGTGTTTGTACATAGTTGACATCAATTTACTAAGAGAACTAAGAATAGGGTTTCTCTCATTAGGAAGCATAATTCAACCTGAAAGTTGCTGACTGTCCCATGGTCTTATCTGCTCTCAGCTTCGCCTCTCTCTCTCTCTCTCTCTCTCTCTCTCTCTCTCATTTTTCTCAATCTCTCCCTACTCAACTCTTTTCTTCATCTGCCTGAGTGGCAGTGGGGATGAGCTGGTCCGCTCTGAGTTATCGATTTACTGTCAAGGGTGCGAGCTGGGTGGACTATCTTAAAAGCATCTTCCCTCGCTCTCTCCTCTCCTCTCCCTCTCCTCTCTCCCCCCATCTCCCTCTGTCCCGTGCACGGCCTCTTGTCTGCCACATGCAGACAGAAAACAAACACACAACTCTTGCTCACCGCAATCTCCCACGCCCCAGATGGAGGGGTTTCTCTCCCCCACGTCCAGGTGCCCCAGTCAGGTGGTGGGCCTGCTTGCCTCTCAGCAGTGCAGAGAACCGCCTCTCTACCAGGGCACATGGGGGTTTCCAGCCACCAAAACAAAGACAGAAACATCCAGAAATAATGAGAAGATGAGAAGAGAGAGAGAGAGAGAGAGAGAGAGAGAAAGAGAGTCAAAAGGAGAAAAAGGAAAGGCTTACCAGTATAATCTAAAGAAAGACTGAATAATGATAAAGTTAATCCTTCTCTCCATCTCTGGAGACCTGACCCATTAAGCTTCTCCCCCACCCACCACCACCCTAACGAGGAGACATGTGGAGACTGCCTCACTAATCTATTCAAAAACACACCAATTTTGGAACTGGAACCATGTGGCCAAGTAGACTGATCACCTCTGACCTTTAAGGTCAAACTTTCACTGGCGCCAGGGCTGTGTAATGAAACACACACACACACCTAAACACAACAGAACATGTCTCTACCATGATAGGCATGTTTAATTAAGCAAGGAGGGAATCCAGACACATCCCTCCCCCCTCCACACACACACAAGTGTGAGCAATTGCATACATGGTATATAGTACAGAGTATTAGCCTTAACTGAAACAAACAAACAAACAAAAATGTGTTGGTGAAAGTACAGACAGCATCAGGCCCATATCGAAACAATTCCCCCAGAATGCCTGCACTAAGACAGGCAGACAAGCCAGTGGGTTTGATTTGATTGGTTAGAATTGTCATTCAGTGCCGTATGGAATTAAATAAATATTAGTGCAGGAATATGGTATAAGGTTGGGGGTCAAATTTTTACGGACAGGAGGTGGGGAGTTTGGTGTGTGTATACACACACACACACACACACACTTCCTCCTAGGCACACAGTGTGAAGCCAATTCACTACAAAAGAGAAAGAGATCTCTATGAGCCAGAGTGTTGGGCCCGGGTGGGGGCCCGTATGGGGGCCGTGGGGTAACCCAGCGTCCTGTGTGACCTCCTCATGAGTCCATTTGTGTTCAGCTGGACTCAAAGCACAAATCGGGGCTGTTTGGTTTTTAACACCATAGGTGTACAGGCACAGTTCTGCACATACGAACGGGGGCACAGAGAGAGTAAGACAGACAGGCGCTGAAACGAGAGTGTGTGTACCGAAAGAGAGAGGGTGTAAGCAGAGTGCGCGTAGGGAGAGTGAGACAGACAGGAAGAGTGAGGTCTGTTTGGCTGACTGGATCCCTGCTCACAGTACAATTGAGCTAATCGCTCGCTAACGTCATACAGTTCTACTGGGTCTCTAATCGGCCAGGGCCACCGAAAAAGTCAGACTGACCACGGCAGTCTGAGTACATTCAGTGTTCAGTGAGGGAGTGGGGGAGCCTTCCTGACATGGACCAGGAAAAGATGGAGAGAGAGAGAGAGAGAGAGAGAGAGAGAGAGAGAGAGAGAGAGAGAGAGAGAGAGAGAGAAGCTGTGAAATGAGCAAGACTTGATGCTTGACCTTGAAGCGTAAACTCAGCTAGCTGTGGAAGAGAACTAGCGGGAGCCAGTAAGTGTGATCCAGTTCATGTGAGGCTAAATCAGTATTCCGGGATGAACCACGGTCAGAGAACATCAGGAGAGTCTCCTTCACGAAACCACCCACCCCGACACAACAGCAAGAACTGCTGAGTGATGACAACCAAAGGGCGCTTAAGTTCAGGAAAACTTGAGGAAAAAGACTGTGCTGCTTGTTGACAGAGAGAGAGAGAGAGAGAGAGAGAGAGGGAGAGACAGAGAGGGAGAGAGGGAGAGAAGATGCACTAAAACTGTAGAAAAGGTGAATATTGACAGAGATGTAGAAACTAAAATACGAAAGAATACATGGGGTGTGTGTGTGTGTGTGTGTGTGTGTGTGTGTGTGTGTGTGTGTGTGTGCGCTCGCGCGCGCGTGTGTGTGTGTGAGGGGGTGATGGCAGTGGGAGTTTGCGGGGCAATGCACAGAGTCACGTGAGATGCAGGCCGGTGAATATTTAACGCTGCAGGCAGCGGCTCACGTTTCAACAGCAAGTGCTGCAGCTGCACGCCTTCTGTCTGGGGAAAAACCCCTCACACACACGCACACACACACACACACACACACACACACACACACACACACACACACACACACACACACACACACAGGCCTGGCCTGCCATGCATCACGTCTTTGCCCTCTAGTGTGGGCTCAAGGTGAACCAACAGTCCCTCTCCCTGGCATTTACAGACTCACGTCCCGCTGAAATGAAGAGCAGTAAGAAAGTTGAGCCCTACTTTCCCCGTTGCAGTCTTAACGCCGCCCCCATGCCCTTCGACACGCCCAACCATGTCCCCCATGGTATCCAAGATTTGCCCACCCATGCAATCTTCAGTACCCTTCTGATGTGAAAGAAAAGACCAGATTCTGATTTAATGTTTGTCAAATTTTTCCTTTTTTTAAATAGAATATTTGTATTGATTTTTGTATATTTCACATAAATAGACAAATAACCATGATAACAATAATTAAACAATTAAACATGTAGCCATCATTTCTCAATCATCGAAAAGAAGTCCAATATCAATTATCTGTTTAAAACTAACTAACTCTGGACACAGAATTAGGAGCATGTTCTCGATATTCTTTTTCTGCAGTTTACCTTTTTCTGCTACTTGTTCGTTTGCTCGTTTGTTGAATTAGCAAAAAAATATTATAATGAATACATGTCATTTTAGCCTGAATTGAACTGCCAACAAAATGCCACGTATTTTCTTTGCTGTTTGCAAATGTTCTTTGCCGCGCAGTTCCAGGCGGGACAGGGCTCTCGTGCAGCTCACGGGACCTCACGCCACTGGCCGCGTGAAAGGAGCCGCCTTCAGCACGCGAAGCAAAAAGCTGAAGTCGCCTCAGCAACAACAACAGCAAAAAAACCGCTCACCAGTCCCACATGTCTACAACCAGTACGATAAAACACTGCAGCCAAAGCTATATCTGCGTATACTTCACTATATTCAGTACGCCTTTATTACAGCTTTTAGTCCTTATACCAAATCTCCATATAGCGACAGACTGCTGGGATTCCCTTCAAAGCCAGCTAACCGAGGCCCATTAAACAAGATCAGTACTCAAAACCCCAGGCCCCTTCCTAAAGATTATCGTTACGGGGTCGTTATGACATCGACGGCTCTCGTGGACCCACTAGGGCGTTTCACTAACTTTCTTTTGCGTCATTTATTAATTTGGCTGACAGAAATAAAATGCACTTGAAACAAGGTGGGTGGAGAGGCGCAACAGGGGCCGTGACATTTAAAATCCGCGAGTGCGACAGTATTTTTGAGCCCATTTTGGCTTAAAACAGCGCTTTTGCTCAACTGCCTCTTCGAGCTGCTCTTAGCACAGAGTGCAAGTCCTCCACTGTGTTTTCACCACTTCAAGCAGGCACATAAATACATGTCCAGTTTCTCAAAAAAACAGCAAAAAGCCCCGAGATCACAGTTGTATCTGAGGCAGAAATCGGGTCATTCGGGAAATCGCAGCCGTTTAAACGTGAACGGCTCTCTCCGATAGGCCTCTCACTTAACTCCGGTCTAATTGGCTTTGCCACAACCCATTTAGTTGGTATGCGGTCCTACAACGTTAGAGTCAGCATTAATCCCATAGAACAGTGTGTTGGCCAGTGTGCTGAGCACTGTTAGGGTTACTGCCATTCATAGCTTTACATATAGCAAACAGGAATCCAAAGGCATGGTGGGAAACGTAGTTTAGACATCTAGAGTAGTAGAGCAGAATTATAGGGACGCGATCATTTCTATGAGCATGGTACACTGCTTTGGCAATGATTATCCCATACCAGTACAAAACTCATTAATAGGACAAGACCGTACTAACTTTTTGTTATATACTAGTTGATATAAAATGTATCTTGAAAACCATGTTTAAAAAAGGGGGGGTGGTGTTTTCTGATTACATTCGCTGAGGTGATATTGCAGAACCTTTCTTAGAGGGTTAGAGAACATGAGGCATCACGCTCAGTCCATGTCACTGCATGTTGTTGCAGCCCGAGTCCTGAATTATTCAGGAAGATGAACCGAAAGGAAGAGGTGGATGTCCCAGCTGCACTCTCTCAGACCAAGGGCCACTCTGACTGCTTTCTGGGGTTATTTTGTTGTTGTGTTGGTAATATCTGCCATTCTCTTTCTGGCCTTTTCCCCTCATATCTGCTCCCCTTGCTTCCCTCTTACTGGGTTGCCTCACCTCCTCTGGTCTGTTGTGCCTCCTCTCATGTTCACACACACAGACAAAGCAGAGGGAATACGCCATTTTTCGGTAGTTTACCTTTTTAGGCTAGTTAGCATGCTGCTCGCATGCGCGGTAGCTAAGAGTGCTCACAGGGAAGTATAATACAGCTATAATACAGCTATTGCCAAGTCTGCCACGGCCAGATTGCGACGGCCTTCTGGCACCGTGACCAAAAACAGCCAAAAGAACGTTGACAGCAATTAGCCCCCCTCTTCACATCCGGCAACAGCAAGCGGAACCTGCCCGTTCATGATTAGCAACAAATAGCCTGCCACTGTACAAGACGCTAATAACCGCTAACATTGTTTAGCTAGCTTAGCTGCTTGCGTGCGGTAAGATTTAAGCCACCTGGTGACTTTATCAAAAACAAAGCTGATGCTAACGATGCAAAGCTCGCGGGCAGCAAAGCGACTCGCCTGCCATATTTCCACAAAGCTCTCACAAATGATGTTTTTCCCCTCTTTGTCTGTTTCATTATTTCGGTGGCCATGTTACCAACAGTCTCACTTTCCCTGCCCTGTTGTTATGGTATCATCATCCTGCAGCGTTAGGCATTAATCATGGGTCTTGTGCACGAGTTAACAACTGTGAACGAGGTCAGAGCAAAATGCCCTGGCAGTCTGTCAAATAAAGCTCAGGACAGGGTGTGAATTCTTTTTTGGCAAGCTTTCCTCCACCTGTAGGGAAATGTGTAGGTGGCTCGTTGGTGGGGGGTGTTTATTTGACCGATGTAGGGCCCCTCAGACACACCGATGGCTGCAGAGGGAAGCATATCACCTGTTCTCTCCTGGACACGTGGTCCAGAGATCCTCCAAAGCAGTAGCGGTCATAAGCACCAAGACCCCTTTCATGTAGAGTGAAATTTCACCTAGAAGCATTAGCATGGCTAGCACAGCATGAAGGCTATTGGTGGAGGGGGAGGGGTGAGGGTGAGTATGATCTTACACGCATAATGGTGCACAGTGCGGTTCCTTGATTAAGGTGCCTGGCGGGGGGAATGCTCGTGTCGGGCCGGCAGCCAGCGCGGGACCTTCAGTCGCTGCTCAGCGGGACGCTTCACGGCACGGCGAGCCTCACACCTAGCACGGAGGCGATGCCAAGATCCCTCTGAAAGGCAGCTCAGCCAGAGGGAGGGGGGCCGGCGGCAAAGACGGCAGGCCAAAAACCAGAAAAACAACACATGCAAACCTTTTGGAGGCGGAGAGCCCAGGGTGGGTGGAGCGTCGGTTGGTATGGTGACGCGGCTGTTACTCCAGCAACCCCTCACACATCTGTAACATGTGCCACAACCCTCCCAAGGGCACCTGTAACGTGTTACTCTAAGCTAACACACGAAGCAGATGTCCGATTCAATACGTGTCGGACACGCTCCTGCACGCGAGACCTAGTTCATATATCTAGTTCATATGCTACTCTATTCTTACTTTCTTTCATTCCGTCCTTCCTTCTTCCTCTGCTCTGCTGATCTCTCCATGTTGTCAGCTCTGCTCGTGTTTTCTATACACTCATCCTTTTCACACCCCCCCCCCCACACTTCCTCAGTTCAGTAACTGTGCATTAAATCACATCATCACTTAACTCGGCAAAACGCAAAGAGCCTCGCGCCATCCTCCGCGTTCTCCGATGTGCCCAATTAGGGTAAAATATGTACTAAACCTTTGCGCATAGTCGCCCGCTCTCGCCGCGCTCTCTCCCTCCGGCTCCCTCCGTCCGCGGGGAACGCAGGATCTATATTTGGCCGGGAGGTGCTTCAACAGAACATCCATTTACCGCGAGCCGCCTTCCCTGTTCCTTGTCCTTGTTTTCGCCCCCCCCCCCCCCCCCCTTTCCCTATGGTCTCGAAATAGTTGGAGCGAAATTCATCCATTTTGCGTCTTAGAAAGAAAGTGAGGGAATTGAGAGAGAGATGGTGGCGAGAAAGAGGAGAGAAGGTGATTTCGGCCCGAAAATGAGGGCCGGGTGTGCGAATTGGGGGGGGGGGGGGGGGGTAGATATTTGTGGCTGTGGGGTAAAAGGGGAGTGGTCGCAGGGGGAGGGGGGGGGCAGATTGATATTCAGGGGGCCCACTCGAATGTTTTCCCGTCAGGAGTCCCGTAGAGAACAGCCGACGCCAGGCGCAAACGCTCTGCCGTCCCAACAGGTCTGGCCCGGGCAGAGCTGCTGTCTGCAGCAAAACCCTCCGCCTCCCGCCAGAGACATCGGGAGAGAAGGTGGGAGAAGGAGGGAGCAATAGGGACGAGAGAGACGGAGAGTGAGGGAGACACAGATAGACAGTGACAGAGAGAGAAAGAGAGAGAGTGGGAAGGACAGAGTGATAGAGAGAGATGGTGAGTGAGAGACATAGATAGATAGTGACACTGAGACACAGAGAGAGAGAGAGAGAGAGAGAGAGAGAGAGAGAGAGAGAGAGAGAGAGAGAGAGAGAGAGAGAGAGAGAAAACCTGGAATAATGCACTTGCTTGGGAAGTGCTTGACCTTCAAAGCTCCTACTTTTTACTGGATTTGATTTTATTTATTTATTTTTCTTTCCAGCTTAGAAGTTAAAAGAGATGAGGCGGGACCTGCCTGACTTCAGCGGGGAGCGCGCTCTCTCCTGCTCCCGAGACACAGGCACTCCCTCACACACGTTTGTCCTGCGCTGAAATATGACATGCGAGATTTGAGGGAGGCAGGAGGGGGGTGTTTGAAATGCTGTAAAACAGACATGATTTCCCAGAGGAAAGCTAAAAAGAGCTCGCTAAATGAGGGAAACGTCTTTTGCAGGTTTGATGATTAACCTTTCCTGACATCTGTTTTAACTTCTGATACGTTCATATATCACTACATTACAAAGTGCCTCTTTTAAAGAAGGAAGCTGTGTTTCTCTTCATCACTACAGAGAGATTAATCAGGTCTCATGGCAAGGCCCAGTCAAAATGTAATGGCCGGAATAGAAATAAATTTTCACTGACTGGATTGCTGTATGGGATCTAGGGGTGTGTGAGCACTAGAAAATGTGTATACATACTGAAACTAAATCAGTTCTCAGTCTGTTCGTCCCACCAACTTAACTCTCCTTTCTGGGGCAAACACAGTTTTTCAAATCTAGGCCTTAGGTATAAACGGGTGTGTTTTTATATGCTCTATGTTTTCTATATTAGGGTACTTAGGATTTTTTTTCCCCTCAATAAAACCATTTTACTTCCACAACGATGCTGTTTCTTCCATCTAGAGGGTATAATATATTGTTTTAACCCCTACTCCAATACATCAATCCCAAAGATTTACAGACGTTCCAGTTTTTTGTTGTCTGAGAAATCCTTGTTTGATTTTTTTTCCAAAAGGGTTGTGGCTTCTCAGGTTCAGCTGAAACATTTTCAGCTTTGTCAGGAGCCATTTGTTGTTGTTTGTTTCTCGCTATCTCCATCACCCAGAAACAGGACCCTGCCGTTGTCCCTTCAAGCCCTTATCTGATAAATGGAATCCTGCGGGGGTTCTGTGTAGCCCAGTGTAGCCCACCGCAGGCCCACGGCGGACAAAACGACCCGTGGCGGAGATTACGGTCCAGGGGGAGCGAGACACGGCTTCTCTTTCCTGTGGCACCAACACGCAGCGTGACCTCCAACCGGTCTGGACCGGGCAGAGATCGGCGGCCCAAAGATGGCCCAAAGCTTTCTGATTCTTTCATATACCTGGGAAACACTGTTCCCAGGCCTGTCAGCAGAGAATAAGGATTTCCTCTACATTAAAAGAAGTCATTCTATGAACACATGTGTGTATCTTGATCTAGATTTCCTGCAAAAAGATATTACCTATAAATAACTCTGCTATGGCCAATGTACAGAAACAAAACTTAAGCGTCTTGATATGATCTGAAAGCATATAAAAAGAATAACCGTAGATTAAGTAAAAACTTAAGCCAACCCTAACGTTACCTTTCTCCATTTTGTTATCTCATATCACGATACATAATACAAAACAAACATCGTCATAACACACGTCTTGAATTCCAATACTTCAGACGGAGGTGTACTGCTACAGAGTAAGTGTCTGTGCTTAACTGGCCCGTTCCCCGGTGTGCTCTCTCAGAACCTGATGAGAGTGGGGGGTTGTGGAGGGGGGGCTGGATTACCTCAGAGCCGCTTTTAGAAACAGGAATAAATCTGATATATGTCTTTTTTTTCTCCAGAAAAAATACCGGTTCCTGGAGTATGAAGAGGACACATTACATAACTTAAATAAGAAATAAGGACCAATGGTGTAGGGCAGGGGTAATCAATTAAATCTTTCCGCGGTCCATTTTTGGCAGATAGCTCAGACCTTAGGTCCGGGTCCGCGGTGGCGAACGAAAGTTGTTGAGCGGGGGGATGGGGGGGGGGTTGGCGAACGAAAGTTGTTGAGCGGGGGAGGGCTAACGAAAGTTGTTGAGCGGGGAGGGGGGGGTGTGGCGAACGAAAGTTGTTGAGCAGGGGGGGGTGGGGGGGCGAACGTAACACTCAAATGGGTTGTGAACGTAACACTCGTCTGAAAATAAATTCTCCGGTTTAAAATAGTCTCCTGTTAAAAATTTTTTTTGGCATTTGGGTCCGTATCCAGTTAATCAGGAATGTGATTGGGTCCGGACAGGACGGCGTTCGGGTCCGGATCCGGACCGCGGTCCGCCCTTTGGTGATACCTGGTGTAGGGGGAATGAAGGAGAGAGAAGGAGAGAGAAAAGAGGGGGAGAGATGGAGAGAGAGCTGGAAAGAAAGAGAGATAGAGGGGGAAGAGAGGGAGAAAGGGAGATATGGAGTGAAAGATGGGGAGAAAGATTGAGACAAGACATGAGAGAGATGGAGAGTGAAATATAGAGGAGAGTGAGAGAGAGAGAGAGAGAGGGAGAGGGAGAGGGGGGGGAGAAGGTATGGGAGTTGGGGAAGAAAGTAAGAGAAAGCAAATGGCAGGGAGGCCTTAAATCAATAAGAGAAACAAAGTGAGAGAGAGAGTAGGAGAGAGAGAGAGAGAGAGAGAGAGAGAGAGAAATGGAGAGATAGATGACAGGTGTCTAAGCTGTTCTGCTCTGTGTGTGTCTGTGCTGGGTCTGTAATTGACACAGACAACATGAATGGCCTGTTTCAGCCCCTGGAGAGAAACACAAAGACAAAAACCCAGAAACTCAGAACCTGGAGAGAAACAGAGCGAGAGAGAGAGAGAGAGAGAAACTGACACGAGTGGAGAGAACTGCAGAGTCCACTCATACGAAACGGCAGTGAGATGGAGAGAGATCCCCGGCCGGTGTGTGAGCGTGCGTTGTGTCAGCAGAGCAGTGTCACAGTTACATAAGCAGACCGACGATCCCGATCAGATGTGGATCAGTCAGCGTTCTGTAGGGGGGGGCGTTTGCTCTACAGACGCCGCGACCCGCGTTGCGTGAACGACTCTGCCACTCAAAACCGAGATCCCGTCGCCGCTCGTGCCGATTAGGGATAACAAGCAGCCGTTTCCCATAACGGCGACAGGCGGGCAAATGACCTCTGGACGAATCACGTCTAGTTGATTTATGGCTGAAAGCGTATCGGACCACAGTCTCCCAATGTAAACCTCGCTGTAATCGAACAACACATCACAACCCTTGTGCAGCGCACATCAATCAGACCATGAATCAGACGGCATGCAGGCGTGACTCGGCCGGCATGCGGGTGCGAATCAGACCCCACGCAGCCGCGAATCAGACCGCTTGCGCGCGAATCAGACCTCATGTCGGCATGAACTAGTCCTCGTGCCTGCGCAAATCAGACTTCGGAACATGTCTGTCTCGTATCAGACACTCCCCAAGTGTGGAGGACCTATGGTCCAATCTCACTTCAACATCCTTAAGAGGCAGCCAGAGGGAGATCATGAATCAGACTGCACAGAGAGAGAGAGAGAAAGAGAGAGACAGAGAGAGAGAGTGAGAGAGAGAGAGCAGAGGGGCTTTACACAGCCGTTGACCTGTGGACAGGCGGTTCTGATCCGACTGTGTCACTGCGGCAGACTGAAAGAGGCTCTGAGAAGAGCTTCCCTGACATGGTCACACAGGCAGAGATTGCGAATACACATGCCTGGGTCTGGCTTTCCATGACGGTAATTACAATCTTGAGAAGGCGGGCACGTACACACACTCACACACACACACACACACAACAGGTGTGTCCAGCGGTATCAAGCCTGCAACAAAACCAGCCTAAGACTGGCATGCTGGTGTGTGTGACGGGTGACTGGCCATTACAGCCGTGTAGTAGCACAGACAGCACAGCCGGTGACGTCCCAGCCGCCTGACAATTGGCCAGAAGTCACATTAAGTGTCGGATACCGAAACGAGCAGACGCGCGTCACCTGGCCGTCGCTAACGCCGCGCTAGCCTCGGGTCCGCCGTCCAGATTTTTACTGCCGGTCATTATCCGACATCACGACGGACCGGCACAGTCGTGGGGAAGGCTGACCACACCCCACGCAGATCGACTGACGTGCGTCCTTCCTGTAAGAGGCTTGCGGGAAGGTTCCAGGAACTTTTTAACCACAATACCTTTTTTTTTTTTTAAATATACACTATAATTAAACTTCCATTGCCCAGCAAAAGCTGCCCGGACTCAAATCAATAACACTATCAGTCTGCTTATATGAAATACTTCTACAGGGGAGTCTGATACTCGGTGCAGGTTCCTGCCTCTGAGTCCGGTGGCCTACATCATCGCTTGCGGTGTCACAGAGAAGTCAGCGCTCCGAGTAAATTGAGTTCTAGCTGAAAGGGAGAGGGGAGAGGAGGCACCAGCACAAAAGCCCGTGGTGCCGTATGAATATTTCATCTGCTGGGGGAGAAGGCGTATGCGTCACAGGGACTGGGGAACGCTCCGCTGCAGGAGCAAACGCCCAGCGCACACACACACACACACACACACACACACACACACACACACACACACACACACACACACACACACACACACACTGCTTACTCAAACACATTTATGCAAACCTGCCTGAAATATCTCTTTCTCACTCTTTCTCTCTCTCTCTCTCTCTTTCTCACACACACACACACACACACACACACACACACACACACACACACACACACACACACACACACTACTCAGCATTCAAATGCCCAGCCTCGCTGACTTCCAAATGAGGAGCGGAGACACGCGGCAAGTAGCCAAACCTAATTGAATTTCATCATTTTCCATTATTTGTTTGCCTTTTTTAATGAAGGCACTTAGCCTTTTTTGGTTGTGTCGCAGCGAGACAGGGGATCCATGCTGCTTTATGAATATTTAACCAGGAGTCCAGCTGGATCGCCCCCCCCGAGTCTCTGGAGTGGTCCGGAGTGCACGGCCGAGGTCTGCAGGGTAAAGTCAGGCGACCGTTACCGAAGACCAGCCACCGGCAGGAACAAATACACTCACATAAGACGCATTTAAAAAAGGGAAAAGACGTGTGACATTACAAAACCAGCTCTGTGGAAAACGCTCGCAATTAGGGCTGGCGGCCATTTCGCATGGAGTGCGGCCCTAACTGACGGGTCCATTAGCGGCTCGGTGGAGGGAAGGGAGTGGGCGGGGCATTGACGGGGAGGCAGTGGGCGGGGCTTAGACAGGGAGGGTGTCGCTGAATCGCTTTGGCCGGAGAAGAAAACCCACGCCACGGTCACCACTCTCTTGTGACCTCTGACCTCTCACTTACTGGGTTCCCAAAGCAGGCAGCGCCAATGGTTTTCCTGGAGGGAAAAACGTAAATCAAGCTTGTAGGCCTCGGCCTGGGTGGGAGGGGCACTTCAAGGCTTTAGAGATTCCCGTGGAAAAACCCCACCCGCAGGAACAGATGTGCTCGTGAAGAGTCTGGGGTGCCTTAAACGCCTTCTATTACCTTTACTACATGCCGTCAGTGATCGGATCAGGACAGATCCCTGATCAGATCCCTCGGGTCACGTTCGGAGGTGATCGGGGGCGGATTCCGACCACATTCGAGACGTGTAAAAGAAATCAGAAGGGTCTAAGCGAAGGACATTTGTCCGCCGTAAGACAGACCACAGAAATCCAAGCTGGGCCTCTTCCTCGCAGCCCCTGATGAAGACTCCTCCACCATCTTGGCTGGTTTCTGCCAATATTTGACAGCACATAATATACTGATGATAACCGATAGAAACAATTATTACAGTTCCTGGGTGGAATCCAAAATGGAGGTACATCCTCTGATTTCTTTCAGGTCAGACAGCAGACACATTTTTATGAAAGGTGTAAAGATGTATTCCGTCTGGACAGTACGGAGTCCATATGTGAAATGTTAGCACGAGGGTTGTAGCAGACAATGGAAAATCTGGATCTGCACCTCAGCCATGCGTGTTAATGGACCCATCAAACCACGATCAAAAAGACAATGAAACGACACCGAGCGGTTCCAACAGCCACGTGTGGGAGCTGCAAATTCCTCTGCAGTCGTGAAGAACGCACTCTACAGTCGGTGGGGGGGCGTTGGGTTTAGTCCCTCTACCAATGCTTCTCTCCATTATGAGAAATGAAACTTTCACCAGCGTTCTGGTTCCCTCCTGCATCTTTGTTGCTCTAACACACGTCCCTGACAGTGAGGCCAAAAACCACTGCTGGTAACAAACCCAAAACGCTTGCACTGTCCCTCTCTCGCGGATGCTGCGAGTATTAGCGATTTCAATCGCTGGGATTTATCAAAGGCCAATGACTGGTCCTGCGAGGACCCCCTGGCGAGCTGCCCCACACCTGTCGGGCCGCACGGGGGCTTTGACGTGGGCGAAAGCGTCTGTTGCTGGGGCTACTCGGCCCTGGGGACGGCTGTGGCGTGCGGTACGTACGAGCATCTGACAAGGGTGCGGAGCGCCCTCATGGCAAGCTTGTGGGGATGAGTGATCGCAGGGATGAGTGTGCAGGGGGAGGGGGAGGGGGGCGGGGCTGGGGGGGCGAGGGAGGGGAGGGGGCGGGGCTGGGGAGGGGGCGGGGCTGGGGAGGGGTGATGCTTGCCGACAGGCAGTAACATTAAACCGCGTGGAGGAGTGCTGACATCAGGTGTTCAGGTGTTTTTCAGTGCCGTGTGCAAATGAAAATATACAGAAATGCAACGCAAGTGGATGGGGGATGGTGTAAAGAAGATAACATCCAGGATAAACAAATGGGTGGGCACACACACACACACACACCCCCACACACACACAAACACTCTCACTCAATCATACAGTAGATCTCATCAATATATCAATATTTACCCATGATAATGCAATCAGACACACACACACACACACACACACACACACACACACACACACACACACACACACACACAAACTCATGCAATGTTCTGGGTCACCACCAGGCAGGATTCAGCCGAATGTCATTTGCACCTTAAAGAAGCGTTTAGAAACATTCCACAGCAGATTTCGCAGAAGCCAATCTGAACCGGTCGCTGATTGTAAACACACACCCGCAAAGGAGCAAGTTTCCCTGGCCAAAATAAAACAGACGTAACACCACTGACAGAGACTAAGACGTGTTCAAAAGCTCCCCGACACTGTCTCAAATGAGGATTTATGGCAGTAATAATTCCTGCAGTTCCTCCAACCCAAGCATAAAGAACAGCTGACACTGCTCGCTAGGGGCTGAATGTGTTAGAATGATGTCATGGTGCCATGTGGCAGGTGATAAGACGTCATGGAGCCCAGTGAATGAAACATCCATGCGGCGTTCATGACGCTCATCGGTACACCGATAAGACCGGGACGTGCGCGGCATAAGTTAAACAACGGCCGTTCGGTAAAGAGTTCTGATGTTGTCCGGACAGAGAAGCTGGCGAGTCTCCAACACGTCTATTCTGCAGTCACACCAAAGATCTACGCGCACGCACGTGCGCACAAGCGCGCGCTCGCAGACTGCGCACCAAAATGCCACCGACGCTCGCGCACCGTCATTAGCTCATCAGTCGGTCCCCCCGCCCTGCCCATTACCAACCGACACGAAGCCACTCTGCACACATTAGTGAAAATGCCTCCGGAGGAAAAAAAAGGGCTTAGTCTGGCTTCCCCTCCTGCATTTACGACGACCCGCTTTATCGTTCCTCGAACCGCTCGCCGAACCCCTCTTATTTTAAACCGCCGCGCGCCGCTGGAGAGCGATGGATTTCCGCGCGCGCACGCGGTGTAAAGGACGGAAGGGGGTCGCGAAGGAAATTGCGCTGATTGCCCCTCAAATTGCACTCAAAATTACTCTCAAAATCAGATCCTGCACGCGAGCCAAGAAAAGAAGGAGAGGTGCGCGTGAGATGTGAGGGGCCTGCTCTCGAGCTCAGCGTGCGGCGCGAGCGCGGCCTTGACATGCGGGTGAATAAAGATTGGGAGGCGGGATTTATCAGAGGAGGATGAGGAGGAGGAGGAAGGGGGAGGGGGGAGGAGGCCTTCAGCTCAGCTAAACGAGGCAAAGAGAAAAGGTGCAGTGATGGAGGATATGGCTGGATTCACCTTACAAGTGAAACCTGGGAAAACTGAAGAGTAATGTGCACACACACACACACACACACACACACACACACTAAACCGTCTGCTGTAGAAGTCTGGCTTTAAAGTGAGAGTCAGAAAAAAACAGAGCAGGTGCTTTGAAGAAAGTTACGTCTAAATACCTCGCATCCTGATGTAGACACCCCTCCTTACCAGCGGGGGAAGAGCCCAGAATGAATAGGTGTGATTCACCGGTGCCTTAAGCTATTTTCACCACACACACACACACACACACACACACACACACACACACACACACACACTTACAGACACGCACTGCTGCAGCTCACTCAGGAAAAGCAGCAGTCAGCATCGACCTTACAGGCGTATCATCTGCAGTGTTGAATACACAGCTAGTTCATATCATCCTCAAACTACCCAGGCTGAAAGCTCGTCTGTGCCATGACCCTCACGCTCAACGCTTGGTCACAAACAACAGAGCATGGCGTCCAATCAAACCCCATCGGACACTAGGGAGGAAGACACAAGCCTGTCTTACACCTCAAACCAAACATCGACCGGTCGTGCTCAGACCATAACCCACCCTGGGGCCTAATCAGCCATGCTCTCAGCCTACCAGTCGGCCTGCAAACGCCTTACAGGCCGACGGGCTGGACCAGGGGCGGCCGAGGGAACCCGGGTGAGCCGTGAGGGGGGCGGGGGAGGGGGGCGGGGTTATCACTCACGCTGGCAGTGGTCCTTGCTCTCCTCGAAGCCCGGCTTGCAGGCGCACCGTCCGATGGGCACCAGCCAGCCTCCGTCTGCGCTGCAGTACATCCGCGGGGCCTCCACCTCCTCCGAGTCGTCCACGCACGCGCCGTGAACCTCCACCAGCGCCGAGTCCCCACCCGTCACCGTGTCGGGGAAGCGCGCCAGGTTGAGCACGGCGGCGGGGCAGCGCTTGTAGAAGACCCGCACGCTCACCAGCGCGATGCAGGCGCCCACGTCCTGGAAGGCCAGGTAGAAGCCCTTCTTACTGAGGTTCCCGATGTCACGCACCTCCGTGTTGAGCTTCATGACGCGGTCGCCCACGTCCGTCTGGGTGAAGCTCTCGTCGGCCGCGATGGTGTCGATCTTCACGTACTGGCTCTCCTTGATGAACCACAGGCTGGGGTTGTTGGACTCGTAGTAGTACATGTTGAAGGTCTCCTTGCAGGTGCCCGGCACGCCCGGCAGGCTGTTGCAGTCGCGCAGCGTGAACTTGATCTCCACGTAGACGCGCTGGGCGCCGTCGCGGGCGATGTGGCGCGTACGGAGCCAGTTGTTCTGGTTGGCCTCCATCACGTTACACACCTGGTAGGAGCGCATGGGCGTGTTCCTCTCGTCCATCACGCTGATCTCCTCCCACTGCGGGGGAAAAGAGGCGGGAGTTAGGGAAGAGGGCTACCGATTGGCCAACTTGGGTGTTCGTCTCCTGTTTCTACCTATAGGTTTTTCCTCTTACATATTGACCACGATTGCTCAACACTACTGTGCCTAAGCCAAAACCCAAATCCTAACCTTTATGTCAGCAGCCAACATGAAAATAAGGTTTTAATACATGAAAGCTGCATTAATCCTCATGGGAACCAGTGATGTCCCCAAAATGTCAGAGTTTTCCTAATATTATGGAGACATGTGGTCCTTTCAAAGAGAGTAAAACTGTGGTTTTCTGTAAGTGTGAAGAGGTCGCAGTGTGTGTATGCATGTGTATTTATGTGTGTGTGTGTGTGTGTGTGTGTGTGCGCATGTTAGTGTGCCAGTCTATGTAAGTCGGTTATGGTTGAATTGTGTGTGTGTGTGTGTGTGTGTGTGTGTGCGCGTGTGTTCGTGCGTGTGAATATGGGTCGTTGTGTGTATGTGGGGGTGGTTGTGCGTGACCGTGTGTGTACGTGCATGCATGGTTAATATTAAGTAAGACAGAGACTTTATTGCCCATCATCTTGGACCATCTGTTTCCACTTGTGATGTTTCTGTAATTGAGGACACTTCTCGCATGAGTAAGAAAGGACTTCTGTGCCTTAAAGAGAGAGGAAATAAAGTAGTCAGGCAGTGGGCCTGCTGCAATCCCTCAAACAGGCCGTTTCCAAAAAGACTGCAGAGTGGAGATGGTCTCACGGACACCGTCTCACAAACACCGTCTCACAGACCACCGTCTTACGGACCACCGTCTCACGGACCGTCTCAGCTGAGAGCCGAAGGGAGCTATTTCAGGCTCCTTCTGAGCTCTTGAGGAGTGAGTATTCACTGGTTCCACATGAAGCTCTGAGCACACAGGAAACCCCTCAGACCTTCTCCTCAAAAGACCCCCCCCCCCTTCCTAAACCACCCCCTCCATATCCCCCCGAACCAGATGCAAAACGCCCGTGACTGTTGCCGTGGAAGCGGTAAAAGCTCAGTCCTGAACCTGCATTCAGTACAGGATTCAGAACCACTACTGCAACAGCAACAAACTCAAGGACACATCTGCACTCGTGATGTAAATAAGTAGCGTACAGTGTGGCGTTAGCAATTAGCCCAGGGAGAACCAAACCAACTGCTAATTTCTTCCTGGATCATTTATTAGGAAAGACAGCAACCCAGTTTCTGGCTAACAGCTTGGCACAGTTTTGAGGTGACACGATAAGAATTCGGCGGGCTTTAAAAGGCAAATCGGGCTTTTTACCGCAGGGGCACATTTTGGGAAGCACCTAGCACGAGGAGAAAGGAAGAGGTCTGGGACAGATCAGCTCTCTCCATCAGGGCCAGAGAACGTTCCAGAAGCCTCCGGTTGACTAAAGGGTGGCGGCTGCAACCTGCCATGATGTCACCAGCTCCGACGAGTCGACTGAATCAACATCCCGTTGCCAATGGCGCAGATTTTAAAAATGAACTGAAGCATGAGGACCAATTACAAGTACTTTAAACAGAGCCATGTGCGTGTGTGTGTGTGCGTGCGTGTGGAGCACTGTACCTTGTACAGCCGCACACGGACATCGCAGATCAAAGCCACATGGCCATGGAAGGAGCGAGAGAAAACCTCCGGTTTTGCCCTGACGTGCAGTAATTATGACATCCAGGGAAATATTTACGCTGCGATAAAGGCAGGTTTACGCGTAGCTGTGGATTTATTTTCGAAATATAACCCAACACTAAACTCCACCAGTTTTATTCCGTCTGAGAGCCTTTTTTGACACCCCGATGGAACCCGTGGAGGTGGAATGTATTTAAGACTGCAGGAACGGTCTCAAAACATTTTTTAAGGGGTCTATGGTGAACATATATAACACACATAACGTGATCATATCCACGCCATGCCAGTTTCCATGTCATATGAACCCACTCTTTGAATATAAACAACATGCAATTACCATAATAGTCAGCAGACTGCCACCCACAAAAACACATTCACACACACGTACACGGGTGGAGTGTTTCGAGTTCAGTATTGAGAAAAACCCAAGTAGAATATTTTTTAAATTACTTGTTTTTTTGGGGGGACCATGGCCAGTGATGTTACGTTGACACCGTTTCACATCAAACAGGCTTATTTTACCAGGAGTTAGGCGTTTTGTCTGTTCACCCTCAAACCTAGCCTGTTTTGGCAGAGAGGACCTTCCTTTTTGTATTGTATCTACTGTACATCTGACAAGGACTGAGATATTTGCATAGCCTCTAAGTTATCTCTGTCATCTACTAGTTATTACAGAATTTCCTGAAGGACACTGATATTAACACTTCATGAACACTGACATTCAGTTCACTCCCTTATCTGCTCCTCAGTTAGAACTTCTCTCCTTCTCCCCGTCTCTCTCTCTCTCTCTCTCTCTCTCTCCACTACCCATAGATCCAGTCTACTGTACCTCCTCTCCTGATAAGGAGAACACCAATCTCATATATATGATTGGTGTTCTCCTTATCAGGAGTATATGTTTTCTTATTCTTACCCAATTGTGTTAAGACACATCTTTATTCTGTACTTAACTACACATATTATCACTAAACTTCGTAACTCTTTCCTGACACCCGTGTGTTGTGAATCTGTTCTCCTGGTACCAGCTACAGAACTCTGAGGGCTGAACAAATTTATAAACCTGATTATGAACCCTGATGGTTTTGATGGGAAAAAAAACACATTAACATTAGCGCTAAAAATTAAACCTTTGTGTATAAAATGTTTTGGATAAAAAAAATTGTATAAAACATAAGCGTCTGTCAACTTCCCCTCGCGCGCTGTGTGCGCTGTGTGAGGAGGGCGCGAGCGCAACCCCTCGCGTCACCCGCGCTTCCGCTGGCAGCGGCTGCAACGTGCGCGTGCCGGCGGCAGCAGGTGCACGCTGCCTGTGTAAACTGTCAGGCAGCGTGCAAAGCAACGATCGTTGTGTCATTATCTGTAAGACACGTTCAAACCTCGTTACAGCGTCTGGAGTGAAGGCGGCGGTATGTTAGCATCTAAACGTACTCTGGCCTTGGTGAGGACTATTTCTTTCATCGTTTCTTTCATAATATTGACGCAATGCGAACGTAACTACGTCGTAACTGATCAAACTAAATAAACAAACAGCTTAGGCGCATCAGTGACGTTTGTCCTGCAGAACATTTCAAAACAATTTCAAATGTTTAGATGTGTAATTATGTGTAATTTTGACAACACTACCCCCTCAACCACAGCCCCGTCAGCCTTCCGACAGTAACATCTATTTCCAAATGTTCTTCCAATGCTACTTCCAACGAACAGAAACACACATGCAACGAGTTTTACCGCCTCAACAGAAACACGGATCCCCCCCCCCCCCTCCCCACCCTCTTCCCACTGCGTGTGGTGGCTGTAAAGCAAGGCAGGTTCGTCCAATCACGACTCCTGTCTGCCCCCCTCACCCACTTCACTCCGATCCCACCATCATCTGGTAGTTTAAGACACTTATGCGTGTAATTGACCTCAAATGCCCAACAGAACATTTGGTGGTGGGGGGAGATTACTTTTGAAAGACACATCATTATGTTTGCCCGTTTTCTATCATCCTACGAAACCATGTCTGCTATGTTTCAGACACACACACAGACACACACACACACACACACACACACACACACACACACACACAGTGAACCAATATTGGACCAAGTCTCTTCATTCAAACCTGAACATCTGGCTGTGGGCTGATGATATTAACTTTGACCCGTCAGGGCCGAGCAGCAGACGATTGAGTCAGCAAGGTAAACACCCATCAAAGCCGAGCGCGGGGACCCATGGGTAATGACCCGCCTCGCCTCCAAGCCTTCCAAACGCAGTGCCACCGCTACTACCACAGGTCACGGGGTCAGGGCGCTAATCCCCATATGCATGCGACCCAAACGTTGGCAGTGAGGCCCCTGTGGGCCCCTGTAACCTCCGCACCTTTAAACAATCACCACACTGGGAAACAGGAGGACCGGTCTGCTCGTGCTATGAGCTGAGCCACTGGATACGCCAACCTGAACGTGAACGTTCATCACGGGGTAAGGTAAGAGCACCCGCACCTGCTTGGGACCACACGGTACTAGTCTGACAATACAAACCTTCACTCGGATGAACCCCAACCATCGGGCCCTTGTTTACTTGAGGAGGCCAGACTGTGGTCAGTGAAGTTTGTTCATCTACCTCCACTTCCGTAGTCTCACAAAGATAAAGGGGTGATACGACGTGGTCGCTTGTGCTGGGTCAAGGAGGTCTAGGTCTGGGGGCAGAGGGGTTTTGGAGAGCCGCAGAGGATGTGGGGCAAAGCTGGTGGACTAAGAAGGAAGTAAATACCACAACTCTGTGCTTCCTTTTGCTATATTTTCTAACAATACAGTTAGAACTCTCTACAAAAGTACTCATTTAAAATATAAATTGGAATATTTCAATGAAAAGTGGTAAGTTATTATAAACATCAGATATGGCATTTATATGTTAATGTTCCTTATTCAGTGCTGCTGACCGAGGGAAACTGAATATGTCGTGAATATCCCATTTCATTTTAATCTGCTACAGCGGCGCTACCTCTGACCATCCCTCTAAGAGAGCGGGATCGTGCGGGATCAGCTCGGCTTGGCGAAGACCGATCCCAGTCACCCCTCCCCCTCAGACCTCAGTAATCTCTGTTCTCCCCGGCTATCTTGATGTTAAATCTCATGCGTGTACATGGAGAGAGCTTCCTGGGGGGGGCGATGTAAACGCTAAACCCCGCTTATCCGCGGCTCCCCGTCGTGCGGGCGACAGCGCGGCTCCGCGAGACCGGTGTAAACGCAGATGTGAGAGCACGCGGGGCAGACTCAACCACGCCACTCGCTAAATGTCACCGCGCGCCTCCTGGTTTGTCTGGGAAATGAGTTCCCATCCAAGGATCAGCCAGTTGCGTAACGTAACGTGGCGTTATGTAAGACCAACGTTGGTGGGTCGCGCCGATTGTCAAACCGTTTCCAGTGGCGCAGAACCGTCAAGTTTTGCCAGCGTCCTCGGACTTGGCCGCCACAAGATCGGTCTTGAGTGCTAGTGTGTGTTTTTGCGAGATCTATGAGTGTGGGGATCTGATCTTGCCTACGATGGTTCAATTAAATCACTAAATTGTTTTATCAATCACTAAATTGTTTTATCAATAAATCATTAAATTGTTTTTAGGCCTCTCTCTCTCTCTCTCTCTCTCTCTCTCTCTCTCTCTTCCAATAGGCATGCCATTTTGCCACACTGGATTCTATTCCTAATCTATGGGCTCTTAATCTCGGTTTCCTCCTCGAAAAAGAACAGCTCAAAGCTGGAAAACAACATGAAAATGTGGCGTCCGTAGAAAGCACGTCACCTTTACTGTATTTCCCACAGGCACACACACACAACACAAGCTGGAGAACTCGCCGCTCATAAATATTCATGAGCAGGTGGAGCTGGACGTCCCACTGCTTCTGAACGGACGGGATGCATTTTCTGCTGCGTTTATGCATGGAAAAAAATAAAAAAAACAAAACAACAGGCCAGTGTCGTACAAAAGGCTGAAACGGTTGTCTGGGGCCAGAGGAAGAGAGTCATTTAGTCTTAACGACGTGCAATTCAGGTTTCCTGCTTGGCTGAGGAGAAGGGACTCCGACAGAAATACTGATGTGAACATGTGGATGGAGAACTGGTTGAGGTCAGCGTGACTCTGTGGGCCAAACCTCTGACTCAACTGGATTCCCAGACAGGCTAGCGTTAGCCGCGGGCTAGGTGTTAGGCCGCGCTCGTGGCCGCGCATGGTCGTTACCTACCCCTTCTGGTGGATAAGCTTCCCAGCCAAGGTCTCCCAGAGCAGACATCGAGTCCAGCAGCGTAACTAGAGACAGAGACAGGCAGAGAGAGAGAGAGAGAGACAGAGAGAGAAAGATTGACTTGGTTTATCTTAGACATCCTCGGGACACTCAGTTGTTCTAAACATCGGAATTTCCGATTTTTTTGGCTCACGTTAAATTACTGGCCAATGGTGGCCAATCAGGGCTCTAGACCGCAGCTGATTGGTCCTGGGGAGCGACAGAACCCGTCCCCTGCCTAACACGGCACACGGCGCGTGTGGGCACTGTCCCCAAGGCACACGTGACACAACTGAGGGTCACGTAAGGACGTGCGTGCAGGGAGGAGACGGAGACGGAGGACAGCGTGTCTTTGTCTGAAGAGGGTTTAGAGGCAGGAGGTTCGGCTCTTCTCGCTTGTCCTGGGGTTTCTGCAGTCTGCGCTCTGTTCCAGGCTAATGAAGGTCTCAGCACCACTAGACTTTAATTTTTAATTATGGCCCATCTGCAGATGCTTCAGAATCAGACCCGGAGCAAAACACACACTGCACTGCAGGTCTGGCTGCGGCTACAGCCCTCACACACACACACACACACACACACACACACACACACACACACACACACACACAAACACATACACGCATACACATACAGTACACACAGGCACACTCGCATGCATGCGCACACGTGTGCAAACCCACACACACTCAAACACACATGAACGCATACACATACATGTGAACACATGGCCATGGGCACACAGACAAACACACACACACACACACACAAACAAATGCTCGGTACATACGTTTTTGAAAAGCATGTGATTGGGAAAATCATAATGCTTTGCAGGTGAACACACACACACACAAACACACACACACGTCCAGTCTGCAGTCTGGAGTTCTGAAGTTCTGTCGTGTGGATATGGTGGGACTGGCCTTGCGTTTGTCCACCAGACAAGCGTCTTCTCTGGGTTATCACTACGACTTCAGTGTTAGCGCACACACATATACATGTGCACACACACTTCAGGAAATGACCTGCAGAAGTACTGAGAAACACTGCTGAGCTCAGCCGTTCCTCTCTTTAACCTTCTCAGGATTGGATGTCTGGACGTAATGATGTATTTGTGTTAAGTGTTTTACTGTAATGTCGGGTCAGATCGATGCGGGACGCCAGCGCTTAGTGTTCTATAGGTGACAGGATAGAGAGAGTGAGACATGACGGGAATATGACGGACTGGAATACCAGGAACGTGAGAACGAACCAGGAACGTGAGAATTACAAGGGACGTGAGAACGAACCAGGAACGTGAGAACGAACCAGGAACGTGAGAATTACAAGGGACGTGAGAACGAACAAAGCAGAAATGAAGACTAGAGAGCACAGAACAACGACATTTACTACGGGATATACTGTGGAACTGAAGGAATGTGTGTGTGTGCGTGTGTGTGTGTGTGGTGCAGTGGTTTGATTTATAATGACAGCGGTCTGTTTGTAAAAGATTAATGAGTGGTGAATCATGTTTCATAAACAGTTTCCTTCTTGGCGTCCACAGTTCTATACCTTGTGAGCTGGAGACAAATCCCGGAGGTTGAGATCCGGTCCGGCCCGGAGCCCAAACAGTCACAGCAACAGTGAACGCATAGACAAGTGTTCAGCCATGTTTACAGAACGCACACGCGTATGTTTGTGTGTGTATTTGTGTGGGTGGTGGGTGTGTAGGTGGGGGGTGTATTTGTGTGTGTGTGTGTTATGCAGAATTCATTGTCCATCCTGTGAACTGAGTCAGTAACTGAGTTACTGTGTGCAATACAATCTGACTGTCAAACACAAGAGTTACCTTAAGCTGTTCACACCAGTGGAATGACAAGGGTGATGGTTCTGGTCTCATGGTCTCCAGCTCCAAAACTAATCCTGACCTTCAGCTGTACAACTGAATTCAGTCTTGGAGTGATACAACTGACCAGACACAGGTGGAGAGACACAGGTGGAGAGACACAGGCGGAGAGACACAGGCGGAGAGACACAGATGGAGAGACACAGGTGGAGAGACACAGGTGGAGAGACACAGGTGGAGAGACACAGGTAGAGAGACACAGATGGAGAGACACAGGTGGAGAGACACAGGCGGAGAGACACAGGCGGAGAGACACAGGCGGAGAGACACAGGCGGAGAGACACAGGCGGAGAGACACAGGTGGAGAGACACAGGCGGAGAGACACAGATGGAGAGACACAGGTGGAGAGACACAGGCGGAGAGACACAGGCGGAGAGACACAGGCGGAGAGACACAGGTGGAGAGACACAGGTGGAGAGACACAGGCGGAGAGACACAGGCGGAGAGACACAGGTGGAGAGACACAGGTGGAGAGACACAGATGGAGAGACACAGGCGGAGAGACACAGGCGGAGTGGTTTAACTGCAGCCTTTGGCAGAATCTTAGCCTAACACACTTCCTGCGTGCTACCACCCCAGACACGAAGGTCCAGGAACGTCCTTGCGGTCAT
>NC_135224.1:20574222-20686722 GCF_052324685.1 Brachyhypopomus gauderio | reverse complement strand
ATGTGAGGTAACTCGGGGGGGGGGGGGGGGGGGTTACTTGTGATATCAGCGGTAGGGAGAGCAGCTGGGGCAGCGGAACAACGAGTATGCTAACATGTTAACAGATGAATTCAATTAAGACAAAAGGTCAGACCTGGAGGCCTAGCACAGCGCAGGGTGTGTGGAGCGCAGGGTGTGTGGGGTTGCGGGGTGTGGAGTGCAGTGTGTGTGGGGCGTGGAGTGCAGGGTGTGGGGTTGCGGGGTGTGCAGTTTGAGGCATGTGGCGGTCAGAGCCTGGATCTTTAGCCCACTATTGTGTCGACTAGCTTGCTAACGAGCTTCCCGCCACTGGGCCGACAACAGAGCGTTAGCGCACAAGCCAAGAACAGAAGTGTGTGAGAGGCACTCATTTGTAAAAAAGACAGAGAGAGAGAGAGAGAGAGAGGGGTAGAGAGAGGGAGAGAAAGTGAGAGGGTAGAGAGGGGCAAAGAGGGGTGAGAAAAAGCGAGCTGCTCGTTAGCGAGAAAAGACGAGGCCTTTGGCCAACGAAGCGTTTGTTGTCGCGCTACAGAGGGCAGGCCAGTGAAAGCGGGATGCTAACCCTGCGTGTCAAAGGAAGTGTTGCTTTACACGAGTAAAGGACACGACCCAAACAAACGACTGTAGTGCACTTAAAGTGGTACGTCTCTCACAAGCCTTCGTCTCCGGCCGTCTCCTCACACCACTGCGTCCAAGGAGAATAACTGCTCTGGCCGGGGTTGTTTGGTCCACGAGCGCTCAATAAGCTCAATACCTGTCCTCCCCCCCCCCCAGCTGGTACCTGCATTTATAATTTAACTTTTACATTACATGTAACTGTTGCCATCAATGACTCATGCCTGGATAAAGCATGTGACCTCTGATCTACCCCACAACCCAGACATGTGTAAGGTAATAATGGCATATCGGGAGTATTAATAACCCCTCTGAGGTCTCCTTTATAATTACACATTGCTCAATGAACCACAATTCCCAGTGCATGCCCAGCAGTAATCCCAGTAATAGAGGTGAGGCCCAGTGCTGAGAGTGACCCAATCAATGTCCTATCCCATTCAAGGTCAAAGGCAAAACCCGGTTAATTACATCCCCTTGAGTGATCGCTCCACCAATCACGCGTCTGTCTGCGATTGTGGCTTAAGATTTCCCTGCAAATAAAAACGTTGGGCCTCCACCTATCAGGAAAGGATACGAGGTGGTGGTGCGGTGATGGAGGAGGGGTGGAGGGGTAATGATGGAGTGATGGGTGGAGGTGGGGTGGTGGTGGAGGGGTAATGATGGAGTGATGGGGGATGGGTGGTGCTGGGGTGAAGGTGGAGGTATAATGATAGACTGATGGAGGAGGGGTGGTGCATGTCGCCATTCAAACCCCCGGACTGCACAAGAAAGGCCCTGTGTCAGAAGATGAGCTAGAGAAGCTCAGCAGATCCACACCAGACAGGCGGCTGAGGAGCAGAACCGGATGAAGGACTTCTGAATGGCACAGAGTGGCTCTTCCTCTCCTCACTGGTTTCCAGCCGCGTGTTAAATGTGGGGCTTTGACCTTGACGTCACTTGTCACAAGACTTGAAACTGAATTAAGCTCACCAACCGGGATCGACCTGGATCTAATCTGCTTTAACAGGGGAGGTATGAACCCACTAGTGCCACGCTGCACGGGGCAGATGAAGAGTGGCATAATATATTTAGGGCCGTTTTCTCCAGCGAACACGAAACAGATCAGAGTGGGAATATTAGTTGGTATTTTCCTACTGGCCTAGTAAGATCATTTTTACAGAGGTACTAGGTGAAGAAATACCTACAAGTCTTTTTACATTCTTCAGATAATAAATAAATAAAATAGTCATAAAGTCCAATTTAAGGAAAATATGATTTATGTAAACGTTTTTTATCGGAGCGTTCTGGTTACAAAGCTTAAGCAAACGGAAGATGGTGTTCGATGCCGCCCTCTGCTGTTCAGAAAAGTAACTGCATTAAAGGTGAACCCCTTCCTATAATTAATTATTTGTTTTTAGGGTTTTCAAGGCAGGATTTGATCCATATTAATATTTATGAGGTTCTTCTTCCAGGCTATAGTTTAAAAAGCTATTTATTGCTCAAATTCATTCAATAAAAGAAAAGTCTATTGAAATGAGAATATTCAATTTGTTCTAGAAATGAAGAAATTATAAAAACAACTGAAAATCCTGGAGCCCAACCTCCAAAAAACCCAAACTGACACATGCGGCCTTTGAAGAGTACGAGGGGAACCGTTTCCTTAGAATAATATTATTATTCAAGCTTTTCTCAGCTACGTTTGGGTAATCAGATGATTCGTTCAGAAAACCCACTGCAAATGGTCAGCAATGTTACACTGGGACCTTTAAAGTAAATGCAGCACTAACACTTCACACATATGATCCAGTTTAACTCCATTAATGAGAGGACATAAACCCTGAGTTGGTGTGACTGATGCTCCGGGCTTCCGGGTGGCTTAACACATCAACCGCGAGGAGGTCTTCCAGTCACAACCCAGCAGTCCGGCTCCAGAACACGTTTATTTACAGCCACACGACGCAGATCGGAGTCCAGGGGGCCTGGGTGTCTCGATCCAGGGGGCCTGGGTTACTCGAGCGAGCCACGAAACACGCCGTGACGTGCCAGAACCTCGCCTCTCCTTCCACGGGCCACTGCGGTTCTCTAATCAGGCCCGTGTCGGGGGGTGACGGCTGAGTGTATGGAGGACGTATGGAGGACGGAGAGGTGGAGCGAGGAGAGAAAGAAAGATGGCGTCCTTATTGCAGGCTCGGGGCTGGGTTCCTGCATGGCTCCATGGGCTCTGGTCTGAGCTTGTCCTGTACTCTTCCTTAAGCATGTCCCGTGTGCTGTTCACTGGGCTGTTCTCTGGGCTGTTCTCCGTGTCCCCAAGCCCAGAGCCAATCACCCTTTTTCACCAAGGCAGGGTGATTTGCCCTTCATACATGAATAATATATAATATATACTAATATATGAGGCCAAGATTGCAGGATGGTGAAACACGTCCACACATCATCACTGGACTCTGTGCACTGTAGGTGTTGGACAGACACAGGGGTTCTACGTTCCTGCGGGCCGTCCTGCCTTTTGGTTGAGAGGCCATGATATTTGCCATCCCCAAAACAAGGGCTGCGTTGTTTTGTGTGCTGCACACAGATGCATATTCACTCCTCGTTAGGTACGACCGTGTCTCACGCAAACACACTTACCACGCGCACAATTCATCACACTTCATTCCTGCCATCTGAATGTTTGCTTACATTAAACTCGTTATATTTACCCTTAGAATTATTTTTTTAAAGAATCTCAAAGATTCATACACAGTGCTACAAATCTTTATTAGAAGGCAGCGCTTTAAAACACAAGTATATATGTTTGCCCTGTTTAGAAGAAAGTATTGTTTATTTTAGATTGTTTTGGATCTTTTTAGTTTTTAGTTCTAGGAATATAAATTTAGGTTCTGAAGGCAATATAAACAAATAAATCCGTTTCTATGCGAGTGCTGATTCGCCCTCTTGGAAAGCAGACGAGGAGAAGTGTATCGGCTACGGAGGAACACCAACATGTCCCGAACTTGAGGATTTGCCCGCAGGCACATGAAGAATTGCGCAAACGCGCAATGCCAGAAACTCAAGAAATTCCCAAAAGCGAAATGTACGTTATGCGCCAGGAGAGCGCAGAGCTGGAGTCACAGCGGTCTGGTCATGTTTCACAACACGTTTACTGTCCCCTAAACATTATTTTACCAGCCTCACCGTTTGCGTTACGTTCAATCACTGCAAACGTTAAAGAAATTCCGCAACAAATGCACTTGTGGGGGAGACGTGGATAACTCAGTTCCCAGAACTCGACGCACAGAATCGGAACCAGAGGTGATCAGCGCAGCCTGTGTTTAATACCCAAGTATAACCAGAGGAGATCGCGGTACCGTCCCTGCGTCTCCTCTTCCGTCTTTGCCCCACGTTTCATTTGGACCGAAACCTGGAGTCCCGCACCCCAAAACCCTCCCAAATAAACGAACCCAGTTCCGAAGCCGTTAAACGCCGAACACTCACCTTCATTCTCGGGGTAATTCCGTAAAGCCCGGCCCGGTTTGAGGCTCGGGAAGAGAAAGAACAGAAGCGATGGGTAAATCCAAACGAGTGCCATTTCTCAGGCTGCCCGTAGCGCCCGCCGCATCTCCCTCTCCGCTCAAAGTTACTGCGCCTCCTCACGAGCGCGAAGTGCGGAGCGCGAGGCGGCGGGGAGGGAGGGTCCGTGCCCAGTCCGGGCTGTCAATCATCCGCGCGCGCGCTGCCAGGGAAACGGAGGAAAGAAGGGGACCCGGCGGCGTACAGGCGCGCGCATTGGCGCTTTTTTAAAGCAGCACGCTCGGTACAGATGTCGGCTCGCGCGTGGACCTCACGCGTAACCTACATTCACCTTTATGAAGCTCGCGGACGGACCGGGTCGTTCTTGGCTTGTACGAAGGTTAAAGACCTTTGAATTGGACCTTGGACCGTATAGTCAATGTTTAACAACAACAAAACGAAGAGTCAACAAATAACTGAGAAATTTATAAAAACATGCATGTTTCTATATTTATATTCATATGTAGTCTGGGCAGTTTTCCACGTATCTCCTTTAATTCCTGTACTCAGATAAAAACACCAGCTATACCATATCATGATTTTTAAAAGTGCTCAGCGTCGTTTATTTACGACCGGTACTGGGCCACCCTCCATTTTGCACAATAACAAGAAGAAAGTAACCCCCCATTCGTCCTGGGTGTATTTACTTCTGTTTTATATGCAACGTGTTTATCTCCTTCAGACTAGTTTGTTCGGATCTATTTACCGCACATTTAAGAAAGCTGCAGTCCCTCACCCTGGGATTTGCTAAGTGTCCAATTAAGACGGCGGTTTACAGCGCATGCAGGCCGCACACTCGTGACCTAATGTCCCCACAGAGTGGACGCGGGACAGAAGGATGCTTTAGCGAGCGTGTTAGTCATACAGAGACAACACCACCCCGCTCTGCGAGGGCATGACGCGCGCGCCCTGTCGCCGCCTCCTCTGCCTCGCGGGCGTTAATATTGTGTTCGGGTCAGATTTGACCCGTTTTAAAGTTTCAGGTGTGTAAATAGTACCGTTTGCTGTTTTTATATATTGGAACAAGATTTCATGATATCATCAGAAACGGCTATTTTAACAAAATAAATATATAATTTATATTATATATAATTTGTAATTAATTTTAGTCCATTCTAAATGACTGAAATTTAAAAAGTGACATTTGTGGAGCTAGGGGTCAAATATGAGTGAGTGAGTGAGTGAGTGAGTGAGTGAGTGAGTGAGTGTGTGGGTGAGTGAGTGGGTGAGTGGATGAGTGAGTGGGTGAGTGAGTGTGTGGGTGAGTGAGTGGGTGAGTGAGTGAGTGGGTAAGTGAGTGAGTGAGTGAGTGGGTGAGTGAGTGTGTGGGTGAGTGAGTGGGTGAATGAGTGAGTGGGTGAATGAGTGAGTGGGTGAGTGGGTAAGTGAGTGAGTGAATGAGTGGGTGAGTGAGTGAGTGAGTGAGTGAGTGTGAGTGTGTGGGTGAGTGGGTGAGTGAGTGAGTGAGTGAGTGGGTAAGTGAATGAGTGAGTGGGTGAGTGAGTGAGTGAGTGAGTGAGTGAGTGAATGAGTGGGTGAGTGAGTGGGTGAGTGAGTAAGTGAGTGAGTGAGTGAGTGAGTGAATGAGTGGGTGAGTGAGTGAGTGAGTGAGTGAGTGAGTGAGTGAGTGAATGAGTGGGTGAGTGAGTGGGTGAGTGAGTGAGTGGGTGAGTGAGTGAGTGAGTGAGTGTGTGGGTGAGTGAGTGGGTGAATGAGTGAGTGGGTAAGTGAGTGGGTGAATGAGTGAGTGGGTGAATGAGTGAGTGGGTAAGTGAGTGAGTGAGTGAGTGAGTGTGAGTGAGTGAGTGAGTGAGTGTGTGGGTGAGTGGGTGAGTGAGTGGGTGAGTGAGTGAGTGAGTGAGTGAGTGAATGAGTGGGTGAGTGAGTGGGTGAGTGAGTGAGTGGGTGAGTGGGTGAGTGAGTGAGTGGGTGAGTGAGTGAGTGAGTGGGTGAGTGAGTGAGTGAGTGAGTGGGTGAGTGGGTGGGTGAGTGAGTGAGTGGGTGAGTGGGTAAGTGAGTGAGTGAGTGGGTGAGTGAGTTAGTGAGTGAGTGAGTGATCCTAGACAGGACAAAATGGTCTTCAGAGGCACAATATAATGTGATCATTTCTTGACCTCAACCAAGAACTACAGAAGAACAAGCTGACCATGGTGGGACCAGTCAGGAACATCAAGCCTGAGCTTCTCTTTGATGTCTTGGAACAAAACAGGACACCTCTCTCCTTCAGGTTCTCATTCTTAGAGAGAAACACAATTATGTCATGCTGCCCAAAAATCCCCAAAAATGTCATGCTCAGAAATGAAGAGAAGACAAACAGACATGATCCTGGATTATAACAATATAATTATATATGAAAAAATGATGTGTAACAGCACAGATGTCACTATAGATAATATTAAATTAAGAGTAAAAACTCAAGCAGTTATTGGTCAGTGTGTTCTGATATTAGTCTATTAGCCTCAGATAGATCAGAGTCTTGGTCTACTCGAGGTTTCTTCCTAAACCCCACCTAGACAGTTTCTTCTTGTGCTTGTAAAGCTGCTTTGTGACAACATGTGTTGTAAAATGTGTGATATAAATAAATCTGACTTTACTAGATATTAGACCCGTTTTCTTCACTATAGGAAATTCACTATAAATTCACAAAAGTTTTGTTTATTGAAAACGAGTGTTATATTGTGAGGTGAAAAGTGAATAGAACCAACAAAATAACATTGAAAATGGTCTTTACATGGATTTAAATACATACTAAGTTATCTATGAGGTGAGTAACAACACTGGATGATGTTGTTTTTGACAACACAAAAGATGTGTGCAGATTTCACACCCAACACAAGGGTTCAGTGTGGCGCGTGAGTGTGAGGGGGTGAGTGCAACACATAGTATAACCTCGGAAAAGAAACTACAGTCAGCACGGACGCTGACGTTTTGTGGCGGTTGATGGTAAATTTGGATCATCTGTTTGACCTGAACATATGACCCATGTGGGTGATATGTGCGCACTTTAAGATAATACCATTACACACATACACACACACACTCACACAGACACACACACACACACACACACACACACACACACACACACACACACACACACCACACACACACACACACACCACACACACACACACACACACAGACACACACAGACACACACACACCACACACACACACACACACACACAGACACACACACACCACACACACACACACACACACACACACACTGACAACTACGTGTGATTTCTCATAAATCTTATTCATCTGTAGGTTAAACTACTGTTTTATCCATGTGAAGTTTTTGTGATCCTCAGATGTTTCTTGTGTTCCACACAAGTTCCTGTGTAAACAGAGCAGCTATATAAACACATACACATGTAGCATATGTGTGTGTACATATACTGGTACACATATACTGGTAGCATGTGACCATCAAAACTGGGAAGGGGGGAGGGAGGGCTGAATCAGATCTCCCACTCTCCTTTGATTCCCAGGGTTTCAGGAGAGGACTGATGCTTGATTATCCAGCGTTCTTCACCCTCAACCTGAAAGATCACCCTATGCCCTCACTTCACACAGCGCTCCAGATCCTGCAGATTGGCCTGCACTCTCAGAGCAGGTTCACACCCCCATGTCAGGGTGCACAACCCCAGTGCTGTGGGCCTTCTGTTTTCAGAGCCGCCGTAGCAAACGTGTGCACCCGAATTCGATAGACCACGACCGCGTTCTTGTTTGTTTGTTTTTTTTCAGGACACAACAGTGAATCAGCCTACCGAGAAAAGTCAAAGCGTGGCTTTGCTGCTCTCTCTAACCCTCTCCACGTGTACTGTGGCTGAGAAACTCCTGCCCCGGGGAGGATTCAAGCAGCGTCGCCGAGTCCCCCCGTCTGTGATGGTCAGGCTGTCATCCTGCCAGAGTCTTAAACAGGGCCATGCTTAGCTCGTCTGCCCGTTCAAACCTCCTTCTGGCCTTTTGGAGTCGCTCATTCGTGTGATTGTGTCTCCGTTGTGGCGGGCCAAATGTTTGGTGGCGGGCATCTCCGTGGAGGGGGAGGGGCTGTTGCATGGGGGACCCTCTGTATATCAAAGAGGTGGAAGAGTGCCTTTAGAGCTTGAAAGGGGCGGGGTCAGGAGGGAGGGCGTGACCAGAAGAGGACAGCTTGGGGTTTGAGATGGGTGTTGGGGGGGATGTGCCATGTTTTTTGAGGGGTGTGCCATGGGGCAAACAGAATTCTCTCTGCTTTGGAGAGTGCCAGGTCAGCAAGTGATGCAAGATGTCCATCACCCTGGGTACAGTGTGACTCAGAGTGTGACTGGGAGTACACTGGAGAGGTAGTGGGGAAGAACCCCATAACACAATCTAGATGTCTTTCTTTCTTTTTAACTCATCCTCCCACACTTTCTCTTTCTCTCTTTAACCCTCTCTCCTCTCTTGGTGATGTCTTATCTCTCTCCCTGTCTCTCCCTCTGTCTCTCCCTGTCTCTCTCTCTCACTCTCTCTCTGTCTCTCTCTCACTCACTCTCTCCATCTCCCTCTCTCCCTCTCTCTTTCTCTCTCTCTCACCCTGTTTCTCTCTTTCTCCTGCTTTCATGTAGACACCTTCTACACACAGTTCACTAGCTTGCTTTCAAACATTCAGCCCTATCCACCAGGCAGAGAGACATCTAAATAGGCCCCAACTCTTCCTCCCTGATCCTCCTCCTCCTCCCTCTCTTATCTCAATTACCTCCACGGGCAGGTTTGGTGTGGTCCATGACACTGATGAGCTTCAAAGAGAATCGCTATAATTCGTCTCAATCTCTTCACCATCTCTCGCATGCGTCTCAGACGAGTCTCGGAGCGGATGTGCCGTCACCTCACGTTTCTCGAGGCCAGCTCTTTTTAATCCCGCCTCATTTTTTGCTTTCTTAGAAAATCGCTGGGCCAGGAAACTAATGACAGTTGGAAGAGAATCTCCACCTCGGGGGGGTTGGGGGGGGGGGGGGGGTTGTTCTCGGCAGGTGCAATTACGCTTTTAGTGCCTCCGCCACCAGCGCCTTCATCCCGACCCCTCTGTGATAAACCGTACCAAACAGGATATTTGTGTCCGGGTTGCTTATTTGACTAGATCTAAGACAAATGGCTTGAAATCCGGGTCGACTACAGGAAACAGCTGTAATTTCCTGCATGGTTAGTGGCCTCTGTCTAAGCTGTCACCCCAACGCTACGCGTCAAAGCTGCTATCTTGAGTCCCTCTTTAACAGGGACACCCCCAAGCAGGGGCCAGGCTGGGCCCCAGACACCCTTATACAGTCGCAGAGACCCCCGAGAGACCCCCCACACCAGAAAATTGACTTGTATATGTATAATATACTGCATAATATCCAATCTATTATATATATTACATTCTGTCTGATATATTACATTAGGTATGGTCCATTTCAATCAATAATGTATGTTTCTGCAATGGTTCATGTGGAAGGAAATAAATGCAGACAGGCTGTGTCATCACTGTATCACACTGCTGTTAAACTGTTAGCAGGTTGAAGAAAGTGAGTGAAACATTAACCAGGCCAAACATCTGACGCTGTGGCTAACCTGCTTGACTTTCGCTGTTAGCAAGACGCTAATCGGGTAAAACGAGGGTTTGCACTTTATCTCCTGCAGTTAGAGTTCTTTCAAAATTACATTGGTGAGAGAGAGAGAAATGACGGGCCCTTCAGAACGCACGAGACCTCTGTCAGAAATGACTGCATGTTTATTTGGGCATCCATGTTGGAGACGCCACAAAGAACACGAGCCACCCCCACTTTCCCCTGACGGTCATTACGGTGTCTGTGTGGTGATAGACGGAGACGTATGTCCACTAGCAGTAATGCACTAATGATGGAGTACACCGACCTGCCTCCCATCAGGACGCATTTACACCTATTATTCAGACCAGACGTGAACACGAGCAGGACAGGGAACCTACTGACCTCCCTCTCTCTCTCTCTCTCTCTCTCTCTCTCTCTCTCTCTCTCTCTCTGTCCATTCAGTCTCAGCAGTCCTCTGACAGAAAGGCGGAAGGAGCTCGTGCGTGATTTGTCGCGGTTTTCCTATCCAACCCGTCCCTAATGGACACGCCGCGTGCGCTAAGCAAATTAGCCCCGCGCATTACGTCCAGACGGAGAGAGATAAAGACGGCCTCGCGTAATGGCTACCGACACTTACTTCCAAGGCCGTGATGAATGCAGAGAGTAACGCATTTATCCCCCCCCGCCACCTGCCTCCCTACGGACGAAGCCACAGCCAGACGTCTGGAATCACCCCCAACCCCCCAAATGTGCATTAGGATCTATCAGCACGCAGACACCTTTAAATGACATTATGGAGACACTCTCGCTGCCTAGATCAGGGCAGATACCAGCTCACACCGGTCACCAAAGACCGAAAGTGAAATCTGGTCCAACCCATGAGTCCAGTGCTATGTTTACGATTCCTACTGATCGGAAAGACATTTGAATGAAGTGAGCTCAACATTTAAACACAGCAGTGTTTTCCATTGAACAATGTGCCAGACACAACGTGAACAAGGTGAACTGTAGCTCAGCTCTGACCTGCGTGTTAGTACAACCAAACGTTCAGGTTCATCAGCCCGTTGTGATGAAGAACCTGCCAGGACTGTTGATGTTCAGTTTCTGTTTACAATACATAACGTTTGCTTTTGTTTGGGTGTATAACTAGATATTTCAGTCTGGTGATAGGGTTTGGCACGTAAAGAGTTTAAACTTCAGTAATGAGGTTAGCAATGACAGAGAACCAGAGATGTGAAAACCATTAAGGCACATTGTGAGAGAGTGAATCCAACTCACATTATGAGACCTTAATAAGATCAGAGTCAGGTCTAATGCAGGAGATCACCTCCTTGATGGTGTGTGTGCAGTGTGTGCGTATGTGTGTGTGTCCTATTCTGTCTCTGATTTAGAAACACAGTCCTCTTTCTCTGTGTTTATTGCGTTACCTGTGGCAGTGGAACTGATGGGGACCCGTCCCAGGATTCTCTGGTGTTGTGTGTTTTGCTGAGAAAACACTGCATATCCTAAGGGCCTCGGTGTTCAGCAGACAGTGCAGACATACTGTCACACCAGCAGTGAAGAGGAGAGGAGAGGAGGAGAGAAGAGACGAGAGAGGATAGATGAGAGGGGGAGGAGAGGGGAGGAGAGGAGAGATGTTTGAGGAGAGGTAAAGCAGAGGGGAGGAGAGGAGATGAAAGGATAAGGGAGGAGTGGGAGGAGAGGAGAAGCCAGCAATATTTTATTAAGGCTGTTGTGTGTTCTGGTCAAGAGATGGAGAGTTACTAACCCAGACTGGGAACAGACCTTGTTATGAGTTGTGCATTAGATACACAACGTCCTCTGAGGTACGACACCCTCAGAGACCAAGCTGAAAATGAAAGGACCTAGCTGAAACCATGATGCCCGGCCCATGATAAAGGGAACGTTTGTGCATGGTTCCGGCTAAAGACCTGCGACGGTCAATAGGTTAACCAGTCCTCCCTGAACTCCTGACCCAGCCCTAAGAGACTGCAAGGCTGGGGGCCACCAGGGGTCCCCCATAGGCCCCCTGTTTTGACTGCAGGACACAGTTAGAGCAAGTGTTTCCAAACACAGCCCAGGGCTTGTCATGAGCAGGCCAGGGGCCTCGGCTTAATCCGGCCCAACAGAGGGGCCCTCTCTTTCAGAGCAAAGCCCTTTGATTCTGACCCCGTTTAACCTTGCAGAGGCATGAGAGAGAGAGAGAGAGAGAGAGAGAGAGAAAGAGAAAGAGAGAGAGAGTACAAATAACATAATACTATTACATGCAACTTTATAAATGGTTTTTCAATCATTTTGGTCTACATTGTCAAATATCAATGTCTTAGACTTACATGAACAAAAACAAGGTTTTCGTTTAAAGAAGAGGAGGGCACGTGGGGTGAAGGGTCACCGTGTGGTCTGACGACCTTCTCCAGTTAAGACAGAAGAACCCACACCAGCTGTTGACCATCTCCCCAGCAACAATCAATTCTGATTGAATATGGAAGAGTTCACACAGCATGAACAGTGACCCAGCGACAAACCAATGAAGCAGGAGAATCTGGCGTCTAAACTGATCACTTCCAGGTCACCTGCGTCCTTTAGGATCCATGACCCGTGAAACCAGGAGAAGCTATAGAGAACAACCTAGCCCACTCATTGGCTGTGTGTGTGTTTGGATTATGGGGTTTCGGGACCATAACTTGAGACTAGGATGGAGCACTTTGCTGGTTGAAGGTTTCTGTGTAACATTTATTCTGATTTTGCGCCAGTGCCGTTTGTGAGATAAAGAGAATCGTTCCTGCTGCCCAAACACACTCCCTATATTTAGGTGTAACAGGAAACTTCAACAAAGGTTTTCACACCAAATAAGTGATCAGTATGATGTGTAACAATAATCAGCACTGATACAGAATCTATTCTAAGAGGGATAAAAGCTTCAGGATTCAGGATTCAGGAATGAGGATTCTTAGTAATATTTAAAAATAAATGAACAGTCATGAATAATGAGGAGTAATGAAAGCTAGCTCAACTAGCTAAACCAGCTGTTGAGAAGTCATTAACGTCAGTCCCTAAGCTGCAGGTTCCTGGACAGAATGTGGGATGGCTGAGAGGAGACAGAAGAGAAACAAGAGGAGGTGCCTCAGCTTATCTGACAGAGCTTCCTGGTCCTGTGTGGCCGTCCGCTCAGATATCTCGATAAAGAAAACAAAGAAAAGAGCAGAGATAAAGAAAATGGGATGAGGATTAAGGTGGAGGAAAAGACAGCTTTACAGATCAGTGGGCCGAGCGCCGGCTCGCGAGAGGCACCGTCGTGGAACACGGAAGAACCGCGGCAGAACCACGGCTGAGTTTTCCGTCCTGCGACGGACGATGACCTTTCTGCGTCTCCTTGGAGACGGGCTGACCGGTCCGCCGCGCTTTCATCTCCGAGTGCGGAGACCAGCTCCGTCGAATGCGGTTTTCGTACGCTGGACGTGATTGGACGACGGGGGTGGGGGGGGGGGGGGGGGCGGAGTCTAGGGGCAGTCTGATCTCTATGGCCCAGTGCTGAAAGGTAATTGGCCCAAGCTCTGTGTTCACCCTCCTGTCAGATGGAACATGACAGACAGCTCTGCTTCCCAAAAAGCCTCATTTGTGGTGAGGTTCCTGTTCACCATGGCGGTAAATATCCCTGTCCTCATCAGGACATGTCTGCTCGAATGAAAGGAATGATGACTAATACCGATATGCTACTTTCACACACACGCACACACACACACACACACACACACACACACACACACACACACACACACACACACACACACACACACACAGCCTGTCTGGAGGTCAGTTAACGATGGCACTGCAGTGTTTCGGAGCTGGCATGGTTGCTCGCTACTGTCCATGACTGAAAACCACACTGCAACACTCCTGACAGCAGCTTGGCTAACCACTCGTGCATGTCAAACCTCCCACCACGGAGCACGCTCAGTTACAGTCTTCTACAGTCACTAAGAGCCAATTCCTGAAACTGTGTCTTCTTTTGTCAAAGCAGAAACCAAACACACACGCACAACACGCATAGCATCTCACACCTTTGGAAAGAGCAAAAAACTCTTTTAGCTCTTGACAAAATTGTATTGTTGCGTTCAAACTCTATACACAAATAGCAGATGAATAGGCCTTTCCTATATGACAACTACACGCTAATGTGACAAATGGAAAACTGTTTTGTTGAGTGTTCAGGGTGTAGTCTGCTATAAAAGTCTATCGTAGCGCTCACGTATACATATATCTTCACAAATACAGTGGTTATTTAGCATATTCAGTACATAAACACTATAAAATAAAACACAATTATGAATGTTTATTTTTAGCATGAACAGTTCTGCAACAAATACATACTGTATAAATTGTATTACATAGAAAACAAAAGCCAAAAAAAAAAAGACTTTCGACATACAAAATTAGGGTCCATCTTGGTTTGTATTTGGGTCTGGCTACATCACAGCCCATGTCCTCTCTGGCCAGACAGGGGGGAAGTACCTTCTGGAGTGATGTATCCATCCCTCACCACAAGCTCCTCCATCGTCTGGAGAAGGGACATGCGGTTTTGGGGTTGGCGCCCACCTCCATGCCGAAAAGAACCCAACAGGACGGAGGAATGGAGAGAACCACACACGTCCGAGGGGAGGGGTCCGGGGGGGAGGAGTCAGAGGGGAGGGTCAGAGGGGAGGGGTCCGGGGGGAGGAGTCAGAGGGGAGGGTCAGAGGGGAGGGGTCCGGGGGGAGGAGTCAGAGGGGAGGGTCAGAGGGGAGGAGTCAGAGGGGAGGGTCAGAGGGGAGGAGTCAGAGGGGAGGGTCAGAGGGGAGGAGTCAGAGGGGAGGGTCAGAGGGGAGGAGTCAGAGGGGAGGAGTCAGAGGGGAGGAGTCAGAGGGGAGGAGTCAGAGGGGAGGGTCAGAGGGGAGGGTCAGAGGGGAGGAGTCAGAGGGGAGGGTCAGAGGGGAGGGTCTGAGGGGAGGGACAGAGGGGAGGGTCTGAGGGGAGGGTCAGAGGGGAGGAGTCAGAGGGGAGGGTCAGAGGGGAGGGACAGAGGGGAGGAGTCAGAGGGGAGGAGTCAGAGGGGAGGGTCAGAGGGGAGGAGTCAGAGGGGAGGGGTCCGGGGGGAGGAGTCAGAGGGGAGGGTCAGAGGGGAGGAGTCAGAGGGGAGGGTCTGAGGGGAGGGACAGAGGGGAGGAGTCAGAGGGGAGGGACAGAGGGGAGGAGTCAGAGGGGAGGAGTCAGAGGGGAGGGGTCCGGGGGGAGGGACAGAGGGGAGGGTCAGAGGGGAGGAGTCAGAGGGGAGGGACAGAGGGGAGGGTCTGAGGGGAGGGTCAGAGGGGAGGAGTCAGAGGGGAGGGACAGAGGGGAGGGTCTGAGGGGAGGGTCAGAGGGGAGGAGTCAGAGGGGAGGGTCAGAGGGGAGGAGTCCGAGGGGAGGGGTCCGGGGGGGAGGAGTCAGAGGGGAGGGTCAGAGGGGAGGGGTCCGGGGGGAGGAGTCAGAGGGGAGGGTCAGAGGGGAGGGGTCCGGGGGGAGGAGTCAGAGGGGAGGGTCAGAGGGGAGGAGTCAGAGGGGAGGGTCAGAGGGGAGGAGTCAGAGGGGAGGGTCAGAGGGGAGGAGTCAGAGGGGAGGGTCAGAGGGGAGGAGTCAGAGGGGAGGAGTCAGAGGGGAGGAGTCAGAGGGGAGGGTCAGAGGGGAGGGTCAGAGGGGAGGAGTCAGAGGGGAGGGTCAGAGGGGAGGGTCTGAGGGGAGGGACAGAGGGGAGGGTCTGAGGGGAGGGTCAGAGGGGAGGAGTCAGAGGGGAGGGTCAGAGGGGAGGGTCAGAGGGGAGGAGTCAGAGGGGAGGAGTCAGAGGGGAGGGTCAGAGGGGAGGGTCTGAGGGGAGGGTCAGAGGGGAGGAGTCAGAGGGGAGGGTCAGAGGGGAGGGTCAGAGGGGAGGAGTCAGAGGGGAGGGTCAGAGGGGAGGGTCAGAGGGGAGGAGTCAGAGGGGAGGGTCCGGGGGGAGGAGTCAGAGGGGAGGGTCAGAGGGGAGGAGTCAGAGGGGAGGGTCAGAGGGGAGGAGTCAGAGGGGAGGAGTCAGAGGGGAGGGTCAGAGGGGAGGAGTCAGAGGGGAGGGGTCCGGGGGGAGGAGTCAGAGGGGAGGGTCAGAGGGGAGGAGTCAGAGGGGAGGGTCAGAGGGGAGGGACAGAGGGGAGGAGTCAGAGGGGAGGAGTCAGAGGGGAGGGTCAGAGGGGAGGAGTCAGAGGGGAGGGGTCCGGGGGGAGGAGTCAGAGGGGAGGGTCAGAGGGGAGGAGTCAGAGGGGAGGGTCTGAGGGGAGGGACAGAGGGGAGGAGTCAGAGGGGAGGGACAGAGGGGAGGAGGAGGGGAGGAGTCAGAGGGGAGGGGTCCGGGGGGAGGGACAGAGGGGAGGGTCAGAGGGGAGGAGTCAGAGGGGAGGGACAGAGGGGAGGGTCTGAGGGGAGGGTCAGAGGGGAGGAGTCAGAGGGGAGGGACAGAGGGGAGGGTCTGAGGGGAGGGTCAGAGGGGAGGAGTCAGAGGGGAGGGTCAGAGGGGAGGAGTCAGAGGGGAGGGTCCGGGGGGAGGGACAGAGGGGAGGGTCAGAGGGGAGGAGTCAGAGGGGAGGGACAGAGGGGAGGAGTCAGAGGGGAGGAGTCAGAGGGGAGGGACAGAGGGGAGGGTCTGAGGGGAGGGTCAGAGGGGAGGAGTCAGAGGGGAGGGTCAGAGGGGAGGAGTCAGAGGGGAGGGTCAGAGGGGAGGGGTCTGGGGCTGTACCGTGACAGCACCAGGTCACTAGATGGGCTACGTGAGTTAGTGGTTCCCATAACTGAGCTATACGTTTTTGGGTCTTTTGACTGTATCAGAGTGAAAAAGGTGCTTTTAGTAAAGCAGCCATGTTTGGAAAGGCTGGCCCTAGTTTTAAAGATTTATGTTTGCTTCTTAGTAGAAATCCTGAGGAGATGTGTGATCATGTAGCTACATGCTAAATTTGTCAACATATTTTCAAAAAAATATTCATCAACTACCCTATAGCCAACATCATAACTCATAGACACACTGTACACACACTGTACACACACACACACACACACACACACACACACACACACACACACACACACACACACACACACACACACACACACACAGGGGCACACAAATACACACAGAGAGAGAGAGAGAGAGAGAGAGAGAGAGAGAGAGAGAGAGAGAGAGAGAGAGAGAGAGAGATCTTTTTCCCACACTAGGCCAAATTAACAAAAATGCTCCAAGATCTTAAGATCACACACCTTACATATTACATTTGTTCAAAGCGAATTGCTAAACACGTCACGCTGTTAGGGGTGCAGGGGCCTTATCTCAGCAAATCCACCATTTAACAAAACGGGCGAGACAGGGTATCGATTAAAAGAGTGGAAAATCCATTATTATGGGTTATTCTTAACCCCGTCTCCCAGGGATTCCTCTGTTATTGACCACAGGAGAGCAAGATGAACAGAGAAGGTGAAGATGTGCAAAACCCTACATGAGAAAACTTCATTTCCCAGAGGCCAATACATCGAGAGAAATCCTGACCTGAAAGAAAGAGAGATTGATAAGTGGCTTAAAAGGTGGGAATCCCTGCCTGTGAGCACAGCTTTGAAGATATGTATCTAAATCACACGTTATCGTAAGCTATATCTCTATTGGTGCCTAGCAGTGTTTTGATGCTTTCACTGAAGCCTTGACAAGGAAGTCACAAGCATCTCACCACACAAGGACCTACTACAGGTTCCTGAGTTCTGTTTGGAGCAGACAGGAAGTGCATTTTAGATGCAAGTTGGTCATTTTCCTCATGACATGGTGGCATTTACTGCCTCATTCCTTCAGCCATGAAACCAGCCAGCCTGTTTTAACCTTCACCCAGTGTGACGGAGATTTCTGGAGCTATGGCGGGATGAGCTATTGTCTCTGTTGTGCTTTCGTTAGCTGTTTTCGCTAAGCTGTTCGCTGTTTGGGAGTGAATGCCTGATGTTTTTCCATCATGACGGTTAGTGTGACATTAGGAAGGTAATGGACCCGCACTGATAAGGGAGTTTGGTTTTAACTCTTCTATAACTCTTCTATTTCGTTAATAACCTGAAGATCTTTAACTAAAGCAGTGTTCCTGTGCTTGACACACTGGTTACCAAGCATGTAAGCAAACCTTACATTATACTGTATAATCAGCATTTACTGTAACAAAACCACAGCTGAGGATTTCAGTGATGGACAGGAGAGCACAATGCTTTGGAAGACGTTTCCTGAAATGCACAAAACAGGACCCCCGTAAAGAAGTTTTATTAACAGTGAAGAGTGAACTGTAGTGAGTGAACTGTGATGAGTGAACTGTAGTGAGTGAACTGTAGTGAGTGAACTGTGATGAATGAACTGTAGTGAGTGAACTGTAGTGAGTGAACTGTAGTGAGTGAACTGTGATGAATGAACTGTAGTGAGTGAACTGCAGTGAGTGAACTGTGATGAGTGAACTGTGAAGAGTGAACTGTAGTGAGTGAACTGTGATGAGTGAACTGTAGTGAGTGAACTGTAGTGAGCGAACTGTGAAGAGTGAACTGTGAAGAGTGAACTGTGGTGAGTGAACTGTAGTGAGTGAACTGTAGTGAGTGAACAGTGAAGAGTGAACTGTAGTGAGTGAACTGTGATGAGTGAACTGTAGTGAGTGAACTGTAGTGAGTGAACTGTGATGAGTGAACTGTAGTGAGTGAACTGTAGTGAGTGAACTGTGATGAGTGAACTGTAGTGAGTGAACTGTAGTGAGTGAACTGTAGTGAGTGAACTGTAGTGAGCGAACTGTGAAGAGTGAACTGTGATGAGTGAACTGTAGTGAGTGAACTATGATGAATGAACTGTAGTGAGTGAACTGTAGTGAGTGAACTGTGAAGAGTGAACTGTGAAGAGTGAACTGTAGTGAGTGAACTGTAGTGAGCGAACTGTGAAGAGTGAACTGTGATGAGTGAACTGTAGTGAGTGAACTGTGAAGAGTAAACTGTGATGAGTGAACTGTGAAGAGTGAACTGTAGTGAGTGAACTGTGAAGAGTGAACTGTGATGAGTGAACTGTGAAGAGTGAACTGTAGTGAGTGAACTGTGAAGAGTGAACTGTGATGAGTGAACTGTGATGAGTGAACTGTGAAGAGTGAAGTGTGAAGAGTGAACTGTAGTGAGTGAACTGTGATGAGGAAACTGTGAAGAGTGAACTATTCAGGTGCCATCAACTGCAGCATCAGTGCTCACACGTCTCTACTTCCTGGAAGCTCTGTTTTCCTTGTAGCTCTGTAGTTGTGTAGCTAGTCTGATTGTGTAGTGGAGGTCTGATTTAGAATTAGTGGAGGTCTGATTTTATCCTTGTGTCACTGTAGTGGTGTACCTATATCCTTGTGTCACTGTAGTGGTGAACCTATATCCTTGTGTCACTGTAGTGGTGTACCTATTTTATCCTTGTGTCACTGTAGTGGTGTACCTATTTATTCCTTGTGTCACTGTAGTGGTGTACCTATATCCTTGTGTCACTGTAGTGGTGTACCTATGTATTCCTTGTGTCACTGTAGTGGTGTACCTATTTATTCCTTGTGTCACTGTAGTGGTGTACCTATATCCTTGTGTCACTGTAGTGGTGTACCTATTTATTCCTTGTGTCACTGTAGTGGTGTACCTATACCCTTTTGTCACTGTAGTGGTGTACCTATATCCTTGTGTCACTGTAGTGGTGTACCTATTTTATCCTTGTGTCACTGTAGGGGTGTACCTATGTATTCCTTGTGTCACTGTAGTGGTGTACCTATTTATTCCTTGTGTCACTGTAGTGGTGTACCTATATCCTTGTGTCACTGTAGTGGTGTACCTATTTATTCCTTGTGTCACTGTAGTGGTGTACCTATACCCTTTTGTCACTGTAGTGGTGTACCTATATCCTTGTGTCACTGTAGTGGTGTACCTATTTTATCCTTGTGTCACTGTAGGGGTGTACCTATGTATTCCTTGTGTCACTGTAGTGGTGTACCTATTTATTCCTTGTGTCACTGTAGTGGTGTACCTATATCCTTGTGTCACTGTAGTGGTGTACCTATTTATTCCTTGTGTCACTGTAGTGGTGTACCTATACCCTTTTGTCACTGTAGTGGTGTACCTATATCCTTGTGTCACTGTAGTGGTGTACCTATTTTATCCTTGTGTCACTGTAGTGGTGTACCTATTTTATCCTTGTGTCACTGTAGTGGTGTACCTATATCCTTGTGTCACTGTAGTGGTGTACCTATTTTATCATTGTGTCACTGTAGGGGTGTACCTATTTTATCCTTGTGTCACTGTAGTGGTGTACCTATTTTCAATGATAAGAGTCACGAGGTGTTTCATTTCATCACCAATAACAGCAGCATTATTTCAACTACAGTTCCTGAGTAAGTAGCTACTTCCAGGGACAGTTATCCTTGTAGCACTACAGTCATGCAGCACTGTTTCCAGTGACCCGGGTCTATTTTCTTTACAACACATGACTGAAATACATTATTGATATAACATGCGGAAATATATGTTTTTTCGTCTTGTCATCATAACTGAAGTAAAGGATTCTGGGACACTCAGAATGATTCAGTTGTCAAAGTATTCAGCTGGGGAAGCTCTTTGATTGCTCCTATGTCCTTGTCCAGTGCAGGTGGGTCACTGAATGTAATCTCCCTGTGTCAGACATAATCGATTCATTCACCAGGGTATGGGTTCAGCCCCACCATCTCTCTCTCTCTCTCTCTCTCTTCCTCTCTTTCTCTTATTTTGATATTCTCTTGGCTCTTATTGTCTACTGTTTGCTACAGGAAAAGGCCTGGTTCTGATTTTTAAAAGCTGTTTTTTTTCAAATTTAAATGATACAACTATGACCCAAATTGTTTTATATGTAATTACTGTACTAGGTTACTGTCAGTGGGCCACGTGTAAATAGGAGTGTTATTATCAGGGAGGCTCAACAGGTGGCACTCCAATATACAGTAATTTGAATGATTAGTTGACAACAGTTACCTACTGTGAAATCACTTTTCACACCAGTCATGAAACTGCATTGTAAGGATCAAGTGATGCCTAACCCATAAACAGCCTATTACTGACCACCAGAGAGTGTAAGACACGTGTCTTAATCACACGTAAACAATGACAAAGTCTGACTGCAGTCCTCCAGCCTAGAGCATTGTGGGGTTTTCGCTGATTACAAAACACCTGATTCAACTCGTTGGATGTTGGTTAATTATTAAACATCTCAGAAGGTGATTTGGCAGTTTTGGAGCAAAGTACAAAACATAATTGTTCACGTGGTGCCAGTCTGACAGCCCAGTCAGGACTGTACATTAATCCAACACCCACCTGTGTCCTGTCAGTCAGGACTGTACATTAATCCAACACCCACCTGTGTCCTGTCAGTCAGGACTGTACATTAATCCAACACCCACCTGTGTCCTGTCAGTCAGGACTGTACATTAATCCAACACCCACCTGTGTCCTGTCAGTCAGGACTGTACATTAATCCAACACCCACCTGTGTCCTGTCAGTCAGGACTGTACAGTAATCCAACACCCACCTGTGTCCTGTCAGTCAGGACTGTACATTAATCCAACACCCACCTGTGTCCTGTCAGTCAGGACTGTACATTAATCCAACACCCACCTGTGTCCTGTCAGTCAGGACTGTACATTAATCCAACACCCACCTGTGTCCTGTCAGTCAGGACTGTACATTAATCCAACACCCACCTGTGTCCTGTCAGTCAGGACTGTACATTAATCCAACACCCACCTGTGTCCTGTCAGTCAGGACTGTACATTAATCCAACACCCACCTGTGTCCTGTCAGTCAGGACTGTACATTAATCCAACCCCCACCTGTGTCCTGTCAGTCAGGACTGTACATTAATCCAACACCCACCTGTGTCCTGTCAGTCAGGAATGTACATTAATCCAACACCCACCTGTGTCCTGTCAGTCAGCCTTGACTTCTATTTAAGTTATCTGTCCAACTGGGAAATTTGGCTTTGGCTTTTTGAAAGAATTTCCCCACACACACACACACACACACACACACACACACACACACACACACACACACACACACACACACACACACACACACACACACACACACACCAGTTCATACAGAAGCACAATAAATAAATCTAAACAGGCTAAAACAGGTTTTTATTAAGACATAACATAACATGTTTAGCCATGAATTGACCACTACCTTATTAACCACTGATGATTTTTGACTTGAGTTAATCTCATTTAATTCTGGCTAATTGGCATATTTGTTCACAGAAACCTCTTCCAACCAAGAGTTCAAACTAAGAGTTTCATTTTAGTCAAGTAAATTTCATGAGCTTAGCGCTCTCGCTAAGCTGACAATAAGAAGCATCAGTTCCTCAGATGTACTCAACCTCACAAGTGCACAGTTAGGGTCTCTAAGTCAACTACTGACATGCCCAGTTTAATCTACCCACCCTCCGTAGCCCACTCGGTTGACCACAGTACCTTTCACTCCTCAGCAGTGATAAATGCGTCGGTTAAAACCCCAGCAGAAAAAACCCCTTCAACCAGCTCCACACCCACAGCCGAGCTGCTATGTTGAGATCAGTGCAACTCATAAATAACACTTACGATCCTTGTTTAGAATATCAAAAACTTGATTACTGGTGTAGAGAATAGCTAACGAAATTGCATGTCAACAGGTGAACAGGATGTAATTGTACAGTATGTACTTACACATTTCTAAAATGTATATATGATGTACTAAGGGTTTATAGTAAAGTGACACACAAGTAGCCTATAGGTAAAAGATGTTTCTAATAAAGTGGTAGGTGTGTGTGCGTGCGTCTGAGAGAGAGAGAGAGAGAGAGAGAGAGAGAGAGAGAGAGAGAGTGGAGAGTGTGCGTGTGTGTGTGTGTGTGTGTGTGTGTGTGTGTGTGTGTGTGTGTGTGTGTGTGTGTGTGTGTGTGTGTGTGTGTGTGTGTGTTTTATATGTTGTGGCTCATGCACCTAGAATTCACAGCCAGGATATTGGGAGCCCAGGTCTTTCTTATTACTAATGTGTTATATTATCATATTTCACGGACGAGTAGGCCAGAGAAGGTAATTACCAGCTCCATCCTATTAAGCCCGGTTTTATTCTCGTCGTTTTCGCCTGGTCGGCTCAGGCACAGGGCTGACGCCATTTATTTCCCCTCTGCAGATTTATGAGACGCCTACCCCAGCTCAGCCCAGCCATAAAAGGGGAAAAAGGAGGGAAAAATTCGTGAGGGGAAAACGGCGGCGCGTGTCACTGTACGTCGCGAGATCGACCGGACTTACAGTGGCAGTAAACATTCACATATTTCTGTGAGGAAATAGAACTGTGGTGACTGATATGACATCGACCCATAACTTCATCCTCCTTTCTGAAGCATTCTTCCCCCTTCCTCCCCGCTCCCCGCGTTTCCAACCCACTTTCGTCGGATGCCCCGTAGCTAGCGTAGGCCGTAATCGGAAATCAGTCTGTGGAGGATCTTGAGGCCTGAGCGATAGGATCTGAATCAGTGGAATTGTTATGTTTTGGCCCCTTTTCTTCGGGGTCTAAATGAAAGTCATTCGCTTGTTTATCGGGGGAATCTTGAGGCTCGATAACAGAACAGGCCTGTTTGTTTCTCCTCAATACCCACAAGGCTTTCCCTCTCTCTTGGACTATACAATGTGTTTTTCATCAAAAAAAAGTGTGTGTATTCGTCTGTATGTTTGTGTGTGTGTGTGTGTGTGTGTGTGTGTGTTGGGGGGGGGGGGTCGATATCGGATGAGGATATGAGGCTGAGTATTGATCGTAATTTCCTGCAACGTTCTTTCCAATCACAAGCTTTATTAAGAATCTAATTTCTATCTGCCACAGAATTAGTGGCCCAGCCTCGCTAGCCAACGTGAGGAGCTGATGGAAGAGTCCGCAAAGAAATGAAAGACAAAACCAAAGCCTCCTGTGTCTGACATTCGACTTGGTCATGGCAGGTTAACATTTAGCTCTGCGCTTTAGCAATGAGCCACCACATCACTATCTCACTATCACTATTTCCAGAGCTTCAGAGACAGTGTGTGGGGTACAGACACCATATGTGGGCTAAAGATGCAGGCTTGGAATTTAATGTGCTTCCTATTGCTAAGAGCAGGTGGCATCGTCTAACAGCGGGTGTCTTCTGTGTTAAGAAAGATGAAATCCCAATAGTACCTTTATAATCCATGTTCTTCTGCTGTTCCTATAAAACCACCACCGGTTAAACTGAAGTTACATCACCAGTACGTCTGATTTAAAATCTCAGAGCCTTTCATTTAAATATTCCAGCCTTTATTAAAATGTGTCCAATCATGTTTGACAAAAGTTTCATGATTATTGCATGATGAACCAAATTTAAACAGAAAAATCTTGAGGCACTCTATAACAGACTACACTCTCTCCCTTACACACACACACACACACACACACACACACACACACACACACACACACACACACACACACACACACACACACACACACACACACACACACACACAACGTGGTCAAAGTTAGGCGTGTAGGAAAGGTCTCTATAACCTGACTCAAAAGTTCAGATGAATATCTTTGCCCAGGGCTTCTGAGTAATATGATGAGCTTCGGTGTTATTCTCGGGACCACGTGTAAGAAAACGCTTGAGTGGCGAGCGCAGTTAGACGTGCGCTGGCTGAGTGCGCCTCCCTGTGGTAAATGTGTGACACTGCAGGAACTTCACTGCAATTCTGTGCTGACTGTGGAATATCACTTTCCACCACATCATAGTATCAGTTTGACTGGTGGACAAATGAACTGTAACCAGTCCAAAGGAAACTCTGAAACACAGTTAACAAAGAGAACTGGTGTAAGTAAGGTACTGGTCTGAAATTGCTAGGTACATGCAGTGTAATATTGGTAATGTAATAGATAATAGATAATAGGTAATAGATAATACATGCTTCCATAGCTCAGTTGATATATTACAATATTTAATAGGGTTTATTTTATTATAAAAGAAATTGTAATACAATATAGCAGAAATATTACATGACAGTTATAAATAGCTAGTATATGTATTCACCACAAATTGTGGCTCAGAAATCTAAGAATCCACTCTACATTATATTAGAATGAATGATTATGAAAATATGTATATTGCACCTCACAGCCTAAAAGAACTTTTGCCTTTTGGAATGAAGTAAAACGTAGTGTTGACTAAACACTTACATTCATACAGTGTAGCCCAGAACACCACAAACAAACAAAAACACACAAACAAAAAAGCCATCGAAACTGTACAGCTGGATTATTCTTCATCGGCCAAACTGTACTAGTTCAACTAGATGTTTCTAAAGTTTAAATAATACTGATCCCAGACCAGACTACTCGACCCACAATGAAAGTACCCATCACCGAGCGCTCGATGGCACAAATGGAATGAGGGTAAACGTAACCACAGGAAGTTTCACTGTGTGTACAGCTGCAGCAATGACCATGCATGCAAACCCCCCCCCCCCCCCCCCCCCGATACATTTTTAACCTTTAGAGCTTTATCTAAACAAAACAAGAACGCTGTGTCCATAAAACGTCTACAAACGTCTGTTAATGGCCTCTCTTCTGTACCCGCCTCAACCCCATCTTTCTTTTCTTTATCCGTCTCCTGTGTAGCCATGGCAGTCGTGTTACCTTGGAGGTCTGGGTGGGTTTTTTCATTGGTTTGCGAGGCGTGGTTGTGATACGTGTTGAACGCAGCTTAATTGTCGTGAACGTCTCTTGAGCTGGCGGGCCTGAAGTCGGTAATGGTTCCTTCGTTTTCAGTGACGGTGCAGTGGTGTGACTGCTCACGGCGGTTCTGTGGGGTTCAACTTTTTGGGACACCATAGACGTCCTCACACGTGTGTCCATGGTAGACGTCCTCACACTTGTGTCCATGGTAGACGTCCTCACACTTGTGTCCATGGTAGATGTCCTCACACTTGTGTCCATGGTAGACGTCCTCACACTTGTGTCCATGGTAGACGTCCTTTTAACGGCCCCTTTTGTGAGTGTCCTCGGCAGCAGCTCAGTGGTTTTTCCAGGTGTCTCCTTCGTTGTTAATGATGTGGGTTTGACGTTTGTTATATCTGAAGGCTCACTGACCACTGAAGTCAAGGTGCTTGGATCCTGAGGAGATGGAGATGTCCTCCTTGTGGTTCTCAGAGTTTTTGTTGCTATGCTGGTTGCTTCCTTTGATGTTATTGTTGGATATTTTGTGTATGTTGTTGATCTATCTGTAGTTGATGGTCTATCGGTGGTCATACCAAATCCCTCCGTATTTTTACGTGTCACTGGTATAGATGGACTTGTCACAAATGTTCTCCAGTTTGTAGTTGTTAAGCCCAGAGTGATCCATGTCTCTGTAGACCCAGGTAGAGTGATGGGCCCTGGTGGAGTGGTGGGTTGTTGTGTGGAGGTGGGTGTTGTTTCTGGTACTGTGGTGGTGGGTTTTCTCCTGTCCACCTCCCTCATGACCTTTCTGGCCCACTGACTCATTGGGTCAGAACATATTACATCACCACTCCAGGTATAAAACCTGTGAATTGACACACTTGGTTACAGTCCGTAAATGATTATGATCTATGTCTATGTGTTCATAACATATGTCTTCCTAACGTCCTCATGTCATATGTCTTCCTAATGTCCTCATGTCATATGTTTTCCTAATGTCCTCATGCTCTAAAGTTCATCACAACTTACAGGATACCATGAATACAACTTACCTTACAGCTTTGATGGGACACGGTTGTACCTCCTGTTTTACATATTTGGCGATTTCAGACACCCGAATCTTTTTGTTTGTTGTCTTCAGGCAGCACGATGCTGGACGGTCCATCCCTGAAAAACATACATGCTCATTATTATGCTTGTTTGTGTCTATAATGGCTCAAAACCCCTTTCAGATATAATTTTCCTGGATACCATGCACACTGACATGAGAACACACACTTTCTCTCTCTGAAACCCACCATGTCATCACCACATACTCTATATTTCATACCAAGAAAAGGAAACTGAGGCAAGACCACAGAGCTCACTACTGAACAGAGCTGAAGAGACACTTTAAAAACTCACCTGCTGACACCCCTGACATCCACTGCAGGACAAACACAAACAAGCATTTGTATAGATAGAAGAGCTGCTTCATCTTGCCCTGTTGCACACTGTAGACTGTGGCCACGACACTACTGATCAAGGGTCTTAGCAGAGGGGAGGTCTCTGAGCCCACAGGCCCAGAAACCCCTAACCCTCCCCTCTCTGTAACCTAGACCCACTCAAACCTCACACGACGACAGGAAAAGATGAGTGTAGAATGGAAGACGTGAGTGAAAACAGCTCTCACACCTCTGTAGAGACAGAGAAAGACACACTGAGAAACAGAAGCCCCTACCCAATAATGTGGTAAAGGGGGGGGGGGGGGGGTGGTGATGGAGCACATGAGGTGTGTTCAACATGGTCGCAAGACCACCATTAACTCTGCTGTATGACTGCGTGTTCACCTCAGATAGCAACCCAGATGCTCATGGAATGATTGGAGGTGATGGAATTATCAGACCATTAAAATGAGAGACCCAAGCCCGATAAAGCCTAAAAACGAGTGATTTTTTTAAATTTTAGTAATAATGGCAACCATTGTATCGAAAGCATCCTCACTAAAATTAGATTAAAGAGTCACGCTCTTTCAGCAGCTAATGAAGCCATTTGGTTAAACACGGTTGAGCACAACACACTTTAAATCATGATGTAACAGAGGTGACCTGGGTGAACAACGCAAACGTGACAGTTAATGTGCTAATACAATCAGGATTTCTTGAAATATATTAAAAACAGAATTGTACACTAAATAATAATTTGTAGACTTCTCAGCATCTATTTACAGCTGTTTTGTTAAGCTAAAATAGACCTTTATAGGGTTGTTAACACAGCAACGACACCGTCAGCAAGATAAACATGCATGTATTGGCATGATGAATATTCATATATATTATATCATATAGGCATACATTCTGAAAAATACTTATTCATAATGCATATTCTGCTGTATAAATGTCAACAACATCTACATACTGCTGTTAAACTTTGTGTATTGGCATTCAGCCAGAAGCTCACTAAGCAAATGTGTAAGTTGCAGTAAGTTATTAAGAGTGTTTGTAGGTGTGGAAGGGGATGAATGGTTTGATACCGGCTTGGAAAACCCAGCCGTTGCCTCTGACTTGTGAGGTCAAACCCACGTAGTGACTGGTACGCTCGTCTGCACCTCTGCAGTGAACACAACGAGGTTTTTTTTTCCAGCTGACAAAAACTGAGACAGAGTCGAAATAAATGGACGAATCAAACTGAAAGTCTGACCGCCACAACAACAAAAAACTGAGAGCGAAATCATATTGAAAGAAATCTGAAAGGTGACATGCGCTCTTTATACATATATACATATATAGATATATACATATATACAAATATGCAAATATGCAAATATACATATATACATATATACATATATACAAATATATGTATATATATATATATGCACTGCAGCCATGGAAACCCCTATGTGTGTGTGTTTGGGAAGGGGGTGTGTTGGGATATGTGTGCGGGATCTTTGAGCTTTCACCAACTGTCTCGTACGTTTACGGGGTTACAAGAGACAACGTGGCTATAAAGGTATTAAGGCAGGATAACAGATAAGCCAAGTTGCAATGGCTTCTGGGATTTGGAGTCTGTTATTCTACAACTCTATGGAATCATGGTGCCAGAAACAAGCATGCCCAAGTGTACAGAGATCTAAATACGTCTGCATTATCTACACAGAGAGCTCAATGTAAGATCATCCTTCATAATCAGAAATATCTAAATATTACATTAGCATTTTCCCTTTAATATCTATTCTATTTAATATCTATCCCTTTAATATCTAACTATTATGTTAGCATTATCCCATTCAGTCCCATTATCAAGTGGTCATGCTAATTTATTAAACATGAACATCACAAAAATATTCTGCAAATGTAACAAATTTTTAGAATAATTCAGAAATAACAGAGTGCATGCGACTGCCACTCACCAGTCCACAGTGGAATGATGTTGCTCCTCAGAGTTAGGAAATGAGGGTGTGGTAATGATGTACAAGCTATCTACACCACAACAGAGAAAAGCACACTTAACCCTTAAATAACCATCAGAACACATTACAGTGCTTCACCTAGCAGACGAGTACACACACTCGCCAAACTGAAGTCAAACGTGTAATGTCCGACTTTGACAAGATCACCGAAGCATTAGTGGATCATTGGGGGTGATCCGGAAAAGGATCTGTGAAGGAAACGCAGTCCTGCAGGTTTACATACAGACCAAAGCCTCCAGCCAATCAGCTGCCTCACAGTCCTGCGAACCACCAGACTTTAAATGCCCATCATCATACAATCATAAAATCACCAGAAATTCACTTTGAGAAGCTTCTAGAAGATTTTTAATAGTTCAACCCATTATAACTCCTGAAGTCATGCAATGTCTGTCAACTTTGTCCATCATTTAGAATCTCACTGAGACCTCACAAATATGATTTATCCTGCAGAATTACATTATTACTCACCATTAGTTAAATAAAACCTTTCATTCATTTGTTCCAGTCATTAAATGTACTCAATGACATAATACACTAATGTTTGTGAGGTGGCATGATATAGGTCAAAAGTCAAAGTTAGTGTTTGTCTTATTTTGTAAATGTTACATTAATGGTCTACAGGTTCACTGATGTTACTGAGAGGCCTGTGTCACATGTTCAACCACACACTGAGTGTAGCCTGTGGTTTTACAGATTAAACTGAAACCTTCCTGCACACTGTTTAAAAAGGCAGAGTGACATTGAGGGACACTCTTATGAGACATTTGTAAGACACCGAAGACACCTATAAGATATGCTATATCTCTTATAACGTATAAATAATAACACCTATAAGATATGCTATATCTCTTATAACGTATAAATAATAACACCTATAAGATATGCTATATCTCTTATAACGTATAAATAATAACACCTTTAAGAAATGCTATATCTCTAAGTATTAAGTTGCTACTGCCCAGCACTCTATTTTATTTCTGATAATCATGTAAACCAATTGTGTGTCCATCTGTGGTAACTTTAACATTTACAATAACATAACAACATTAACATTTACAATGCTGTTGTAACAAATATGGCTGATCCTACACATTCACACAATTGCTCACTGATCAAGAGTAAATTAAAATGTTTAACTCAGTCCATAATTCCACTGATTAACTGCACTCAGTGGTCTAATGCACTAATGTTTTCTTCAGATGTCTTGATGGTCATTGTGTTCCTGAGGTGTGTTCACTCATCTCCATTACAGCTGTGGTTGTGATGGAGGACTCAGTCTCCTCTCCAGCCTGTGGGTGTAGGAAGATCTTCATCAGTGAGACTCAGGTGTTCTGCTGGACCTCCTCACTCCACCTCCCACACAGCTCGTCTGGACCACCTGCTCACTGGTGAAGAGCTCACCGTCTGTGAACCGCAGTAAACTGGTGGATCTCCAGACGTGATGGATTACGTTTAGAGGCTTGTTTCAAGGCACTTTGAAGGATGAGTGAAGATGTTGAGGAAGTGGAAACTGTGTGTCAGGTTGTGTGTTTGATTAAATAAACACAGGGTTGTGTGTTTGGTTGAAATTCTAGAGACAACAAAATCTGGTACATGTTGTTCATTCTGCATTCTGGTACATGTTGTTCATTCATGAACAAAGAACCCATGTGCACACATACATGTACGCCCCCCCCCCCCCCCCCCCCCGCACGTATACAAGTATACACACCCCTCCCACACACACAAATGCAAACACACACACAAACACCCACATCCTCCCACATACACATGCAAACACATGTGCAAACACACACACACACACACACACACACACACACACACACACATCCTCCCACACACTGCTGCAAACTACTGCATCACTGTTAGTCTACCACACTACAAAAGTTACTGTGAACACCAGACAAAAGGGAGAAAGTTCTTCATCAGGTCATAGCCAATCACCTAAACACATGGTCTGAGCCAATAGGAGACCACAGAAGAGCACACCAAGAACTCCCAGAACACTATGAGTATCTCAGCACACTTAATTTAGTTTAAAGGAATGTTTCATGTGATTGCTGAAGCACTGATTTGTGTGTGTGTGTGTATGTGTGTGGTTCCATTAGTCCTGTCCATTAGAACTCTTACAGTTGAATACAAATAGATAAATATAGTGAGAAATGATTCTACATGTCTAACCTACATGCTTTTATAGTACAGAGCACATATAGGCCACAGTGAAATTAACATTTGACTATTTTAATAGACTTGTGACCAACATAGAGACAGAGTGAGAACATTTACATTAGATCAATCCATACATAATGTTATATCTACTAAGTGTGAAAAAGCATCTTGGCTGAAACTGTTTGAAAGTAAAAAAGAAAATAACTGAAATAATTTCTAGTGCAACAAAAAATGCCAAACAATTAAATAAGCAATATAAGGTGAAGTTTCAAATATATGGATTTTCTTCAAAAATGTTCTGGAAACATTTGATGTCTCACAAGGTGGGGTCACAAATCTCTGCTCCACCTTTTACAAACTTTTGGCATAATAAAGACTCCAAACCCACTGAAACAAAATGAAGACAATGCATCTTTCTGATTGAAGACCTGCATCTTTCTGTAACAACTAGGACAGAGGGCTGAACGCAAGTGCGGACTGAACAATGGTTTAATGATACATATACACAAAGCACACAAAACATACACCAAGAATCAAACAACACCTAACATAGGAACCAAACACTAACATAACTGGGGGAACATGACTACAGAAAAGGAAAGACATCAACAAGCATATAACTAGAAAAACCACAATCTGAAGTACAACTGAAAGAGAACATCAAAGAACAGAGAGTACAAACAGGCTAAATAGACAAACAGAGAACACCAAGAATCCAACAGGTATACGAGCAAGAGGTACTTACAATAACCGACAACACAAGAGACTAAACACAAGACTTAAATATACTAACCAACCAAGGGACTCAACAAGACACAGCAGAAAGCAATAACGAGGGGGCAGGGGAGTGAAGACAGACACAACTAGGAAATTACAAAATAAAAGACAAACAGAAGACATGACCGACAGGAGGGAGGCAGGCCTGACACTTTCTGTTAACAGAACACAGAGGACCATCCACGACAGAAACTGCAATGGGTCAGACAGACAGGGGTCAGACAGACAGAGGTCACACAGACAGGGGTCAGTCAGACAGGGGTCAGTCAGACAGGGGTCTCACACACAAGGGTCACACAGACAGGGGTCAGTCAGACAGGGGTCAGTCAGACAGGGGTCAGACAGACAGGGGTCAGACAGACAGGGGTCACACAGACAGGGGTCACACAGACAGGGGTCAGTCAGACAGGGGTCAGTCAGACAGGGGTCACACAGACAGGGGTCACACAGACAGGGGTCTCACACACAAGGGTCACACAGACAGAGGTCACACAGACAGGGGTCACACAGACAGGGGTCACACAGACAGGACACAAAACTGTTCTGCTGCTGTTTTATTCTTTTCTCCAGGTGCTTCTGTTGTTGTTTCTGAGGTTCCACCATTTTCTTTTTGCGTTTTGACCATTTTTGTGCCCCCACTGTGTTTATGTTGCTCAGTTAAAGTGGGGATTGTGGAGGATGGTCTCTGTGTCATAGCCTGTGGGTCTGGCAGAGCTGTGCAATCTGTAGGTCCATTCGGGAGAAAGTCAAAACATGGGTTAGCAGGTTATTTCATCCAAGCAAATTTTTGTTATTATCAGAATAACATCACATCACAGAGGTGATTTTTAATGACTAACTCTAAACCAACCAAGGCATCATATTTTCACTCACCCAGGAGGCTCTTGGTCAGATGAGGTTCTGGTTCTGTGGTGGGTTTTCTTCTCTCTGGTACTGTGGTGGTGGGTGTTCTTCTCTCTGGTTCTGTCGTGGTGGGTTTTCTACTGTCCTCTGGTACTGTGGTGGTGGTTGTTCTCCTGTCCACCTCCCTCATGACCTTTCTGGCCCACTGACTCATTGGGTCAGAACATATTACATCACCACTCCAGTGATAAAACCTGTGAATTGACACACTTGGTTATAAACCAGTGAATCGATTATGATTATGATTGATTATGATGGACCATATTCGACTCCAGCGAACGACCCAGCGTGAGTTCAGAGACTGTTGTGTTTTAGTCTTCGTGGAATCGTGGCTGAGCGACAACATCCCAGACAGCGCCATTCAGCTAGCGGGGCTAACCGCTAACCGCGTTCAGGACGGATAGGAGCGCGGCCCTGTCCGGGAAGACCCGCAGTGGAGGCGTGTGTGTTTACATCAACACGCAATGGTGCAACAACGCTGTGACTGTCACTAGACACTGCTCTCCGATAGTGGAGTTCCTGATAGTCAAATGTAGACCTTTTTATTTGGCACGAGAACTCTCCGCCGTGCTGATAGCCGCCGTGTACATACCACCTAGTGTAGGTGCTAATGCTAAAGAGGCACTATGCAAACTGTACGAAACTATCAGCGATCTGCTAAATAAACACCCAGATGGACTATTCATTATCACTGGAGATTTCAACCATGCAAATCCCAAGTCAGTCCTCCCTAAATTCCATCAACATGTGGACTTTGCAACAAGAGGAGCGAACACGCTGGATCTTGTTTACACAAACATCCCCAGTGCGTATCGGGTGGAGCCCCGCCCCCACCTCGCGTTCTCGGACCACATGTCTGTGTGGCTCACCCCAGCCTACAGACCGCTCGTCATACATGCCAGACCAGTTCAGAAGCAGGTGAGAACCTGGCCGGCAGGAGCCATCTCTGCCCTTCCGGAATGTTTTGAGCGCACTGCATGGGACATGTTCAGGGAGGCTGCAACTGACGGCGACACAGTTAACCTGGAGCATCAGTCACTGGCTACATCAGCAAGTGCATTGATGATGTTACTGTGTCCAGGACCATCACCACATGCCCAAACCAGAAGCCGTGGATGACTGCGGACCCGCAACTCAGCCTTCAGAGCGGGTGACAAGGTGGCCCTGAGGAAAGCGAGGGCCAAACTGTCATGTGCCATCAGAGAGGCAAAGCGCTCACATGCCCAGAGAATCCACAGCCACTTCAAAGACACTGGTGACACACGGCGCATGTGGCAGGGCATCCAGGCAATCACCAACTACAGGACAACACCATCGTCCTGTGACAGTGATGCCTCCCTCCCTGATGCCCTGAATGACTTCTATGCACGGTTCGAGTCACAAAACGACACGTCGGCAAGGAAGGCCACGCCCAAGCCAGACGAGCAGGTGTTGTGTCTGTCTGCAGTGGATGTGAGGAGAACTCTGCGCAGAGTCCACCCACGCAAAGCTGCAGGACCAGACCACATCCCCGGCAGAGTGCTCAGGGAATGTGCAGAACAACTGACGGATGTTCTCACGGACATCTTCAACATCTCCCTGAGCAGCTCCACTGTCCCAATGTGCCTCAAGACCACCACCATCGTCCCCGTGCCAAAGAAGTCCACAGTGTCCAGAAGTCCTGCCTCAATGACTACCGTCCCGTCACACTCACCCCCATCATCATGAAGTGCTTCGAGAGGATAGTCATGAGGAACATCAAGACCCAGCTGCCCCCTTCACTAGACCCCTGCAATTCGCGAATCGTCCCAACCGCTCCACAGACAATGCCATCACCACCACCCTTCAACTCTCCCTCACCCACCTGGAGAAGGACACCTAAGCCAGAATGCTGTTCATAGACTTCAGTTCAGCATTCAACACCATCGTCCCACGAAAACTCATCGGGAAACTAAGCCTGCAGGGCTTAAACACACACCTCTGCAACTGGATCCTGGACTTCCTGACTGGGAGAACCCCAGTCAGTCTGGATCAGGAACAGCACCTCCAGCACCATCACAATGAACACTGGGGTCCCCCAGGGCAGTGTTCTGAGTCCTCTGCTGTTCACCCTGCTGACTCATGACTGTGTAGCAAAACACAGTTCAAACCACATCGCTGATGACACAACAGTGCTGGGTCTCATCAGCAAAGGCGACGAGTCAGCGTACAGAGAGGAGGTGCAGCGGCTGACAGACTGGTGTAAAGACAACAACCTTCACCTGAACGTGGACAAGACCAAGGAAATGGTTGTTGACTTCAGGAGAGCACGTCACACTCACTCTCCGCTCAACATTGATGGGTCCACTGTGGAGCTTGTTAAGAGCACCAAGTTCCTTGGTATCCACTTAGCGGAAAACCTCACCTGGACCCTGAACACCAGTTCTACAGCCAAGAAAGCCCAGCAGCATCTCTACTTCCTCCAGAAGCTGAGAAAGGCCGGCCTCCCTCCATCCATCCTCACCATCTTCTACAGAGGCACCATAGAGAGCATCCTGAGCAGCTGCATCACTGCCTGGTTTGGGAACTGCAATGTCTCCGACCGCAAGACCCTCCAGCGTATAGTGAGGACAGCTGAGAGGATCATTGGTGTCTCTCTCCCCTCCATCACAGACATTTACACCACCCGCTGCATCCGCAAAGCAACCAGCATTGTGGATGACCCCACCCACCCCTCCCACACACTGTTCTCCCTCCTCCCATCGGGAAGAAGGTACCACAGCATCCGGTCCAACACGGCCAGACTCTGCAACAGCTTCCTCCCACAAGCCATCAGACTCCTCAACGCCAGACACTAAACTGATGGACTTCTTCTCCATACACACACACTCACCCACACACACCCAACCACTTATCCCTGACAATGTGAAGGCACTACACACACTACTTCACTGCGACAGGGACTCCCTTTGCACATATACTGAGTATTGCACACGGCACAATTTGCACTAAACGGACCTACCTCTTACACTTCTCTGTCTAGTGAAGTGTCTGTCTGCACTCTGTATATTGTACTGTCTGTATTGTGTTGTACTGTCTGTCCGTTGCACTTGTGTTCTGTCTGCACTGTGTTTTTATGTTGCACCATGGTCCTGGAGGAATGTTGTTTCGTTTCACTGTCTTACTAATGTCCTCATGTCTTCTTAATGTCCTCATGCTCTAAAGTTCTTTATACCTTACAGGATACCATGAATACAACTTACTGTACAGCTTTGATGGGATACAGTGGTGAATACTGATGTACATATCGGGCGATTTCAGACACCCGAATCTTTTTGTCTGATGTCTTCAGGCAGCACTCTACTGGACGGTTCATCCCTGAAGAAGACCCCTGCCCTGACACACAAGAAAACTGTTTCTCTCTACAATATCAACATTACGATTTCTAAATTTCACATACAGCAAAACAAACCGGCCAGACCGCAGTGTTCACCACTGAGCTAACTCAACTGAAAAGACAAACATTAAGACTCACCTACTACTGCACCGGTTACCCAGTGAACAGCAAATAACAGCCCAGGAACAAGACACGGCTGCATCTCGTCTAGTGGATCACTGTGGACTGTGCTGCAGAAGTATCTTCAAGCCTAAAAAGTCTTGGGGAGCAGGAAGGTCTCTCAGGTCCCTCATTTCCTGCCCTTCAAACAGAACGGTGCATGACATCTTAACCACAGGGCAGAATAAGAACTGAAAGTTAATGTGCTTATATTAACTGGCAGTTTGAACACAAAGTCATAGTTTATGCTCACATGTCTAAACATTTACAGTGTATTGTCTCTATGAATAGAATAGTATTCTTAAAAATGATTAATTAGTATTACAATGTAAAAATTCCAGATACTCATTGGAGTTTAAGCATTGCTGTTTTAAAAACATAGAACAATGAAAAAATGTCAATCTATGCTTAAAGAATCTACAGCATGAAAAACTGCTCTGAGGACATAATCCAGGTGTGACGGTGTAACGCTGGGGTGCAGTGGGAAGGACGAGACACGGATCCTTGCATACGCAGCCAACGTCACTGCTTTATTGAAGTTGCGTTGCGCAATACACGCACAGAAAACACAAACTCACACACACATGCAACGTGCAAACTAAAGACAACGACAAGCACACGACACTGCGCGAACGCACATTAAATAGACAAACTACATGAGCCCCGAGTGATTACGAGACGGGCCACAGGTGGGACGAATGAACACACGCAGACACAACCACACCCACGAGGAGCCATAGACGCAGACGGCAAGACGCAGACGACGTAGACACACGCCCACAGGGAGGGGTCCGGAGCTGTTCTGTGACAGAACCCGCCACCAGGGGCTCGCTACTCCCGGAGCGTCCGGCGCAGCTGGAATGCCCCGAACCTACACCGACGGGCAGGTCCGGAGCCGCTGGTCTACGAGCCTCCGAGAGCCGTCACCCCCGACGGCAGGACCGCCACGAACCCCCTAAAACACCCTCCCTGGGAAGACGGGGGAAAACACGTTAGACACACTCAACGGGACGTTCACCAACACACAGACTGGCACACTAACACACAGAGGCACGAAAGGGAATAACGGATTGGGCACACATACGGGAAGACTTACAAACACAGGCACACACAAACATGAAACAGGCGCCCAGCTACGCGCCAAGACGAGAGCCCAGAGGAGCGAGAGATCGGGAGCTGCGGGCACCTTTCCACCTCCAGCCGTAGCTGCAGCCCCTCCACTGGGTGCTGCGCGGCCGGCTGACGTGCCGAACGGGCTGTGCGGACGGTCCCCCTCTGTCTCCATGTCCTCCCCCTCTTCTCCTTGGCTCCAGTCCATGGGTCGCTCCGGGCTGCCACCCCGGGCACAGTCCATGTCGCTGTCACTGGAGCGGTCGGAAGAGGGGGTCCACTTCCCCTTCGTGGTCTCGACCGAAAGTTCCGAGGGGGGGAGGCTCTCCTCGTCCTCTCCGCTACCGGAGCCCTCGGACGGAGGGTAGTCTCCACCGTAGCCCCCGGTGGAGGCTTCGTCTAATGACGGGGGGTAGTCCTCTCCACCGTAGTCCACGGTGGAGACGTCGTCCAACGACGGAGGGTAGTCCTCTCCACCGTAGTCCACGGTGGAGACGTCGTCCAATGACGGAGGGTAGTCCCCTCCACCGTAGTCCACGGTGGAGACATCGTCCAACGACGGAGGGTAATCCTCTCCACCGTAGTCCGGCTCCGACTCCTCGCCTGGGGAATCCCCCTCCTCCAGCTCGCTCTCGGGGTCCCTCACCAACCCGCAGAGCTCAACGGCGTGTACCCGCAGGGGTGAGGGCTCCCTGGAGGACGAGGGGTGATACACCCTCCATATTCGCACCGCCTCCTGGCGGAGCCCCTCCGCCGCCTCGGGGTTCAGGTGCTTCCGAGCGTGACGCAGCAGGGACGCACATACCGGGTCTCCCTCCAGCTGCGCCAGCGTAGGCGTGGTCTTGTCCTGCGGGGGCTGGTGTTCCTCCACTCCACGGCCACCCTCTGGTGGCGTACCCGTCTCGTGCCACTCGAGGACGCCGACCCGTATGGGCGAGCTTCCCCGTGAAGACGAGGGCGAAGTGCGGTGATGCCGCTTGCTGGGTTTCTTCTTCCCCTTCCTGGACTTGGGCTTATAGCCGGGCATTGTCCTGGTGTCTCAACGCGGCTTGTCGTTCTGTAACGCTGGGGTGCAGTGGGAAGGACGAGACACGGATCCTTGCATACGCAGCCAACGTCACTGCTTTATTGAAGTTGCGTTGCGCAATACACGCACAGAAAACACAAACTCACACACACATGCAACGTGCAAACTAAAGACAACGACAAGCACACGACACTGCGCAAACGCACATTAAATAGACAAACTACATGAGCCCCGAGTGATTACGAAACGGGCCACAGGTGGGACGAATGAACACATGCAGACACAACCACACCCACGAGGAGCCATAGACGCAGACGGCAAGACGCAGGCGACGTAGACACACGCCCACAGGGAGGGGTCCGGAGCTGTTCCGTGACAGACGGGCAGGGTGAGCTAAATAAAATGGAAGGGTGTTACAGCCATTTTGCATACACTTATTATTTTTTATTAGTTAAATTGACGCACCTGAGTTTTTTGGTCACAAGGTTATATGACGTAGGATAGTTTGGGGAAACGCTAGAGGGAAGGCTAGTGGGAAGCTTGGTAAACACATTTGTTTTGACCACGCTTTAATTTGACCATTTTTATAATATGCAGTTAAGAATGACGGATCATGGATTATATCAACATTTCACTTGTACGCAATAAATAACTTTTAATTCAACGGATTCGGAGAGTGTGCGTTAATAATGCCGGGCTTCTCAGCATTGGACGAATGGACAGAACAAAAAGTAAAAAAAAATGTTCTAGGAGTTTGTGGAGTCACGGAGCAGAAAATGGAATCATGGATCTCTGGTGTGGAAGCTCCGGCCGTGGCGGCGAGTCGTGAGTACACTGGTGTTTGAGTAAGCTTGGGCCGCTGTGCTAAGGAAAACTTTACAGATCATTGATACAGTCTGGGGAAAACCAGAATAATGCTGGGACACGTAATGAACGAGGATGAGGAGGTCATCAAAAGAGAAAAACAATTGTTTAATTTAATTGCATCTCGTAGAGGAAAACTGGGTGTCCTTACACGAAAAAGCAACGAAATAAATGCCTTAATAGAAGCTGGCGACACCGTAGATGAAGTGCAACAGCTGCTTGTAGCTTTCCGTGATTATATGGTGGAGTTTACAGAGTTACATGAACTTGTCCAGTCTTTATTGTCTGATGAAGAAAAGGAACACGATCAAAACGATTGGTTTGAACCAAAGTTGGCGCATTATATCAACATTTCACTTGTACGCAATAAATAACTTTTAATTCAACGGATTCGGAGAGTGTGCGTTAATAATGCCGGGCTTCTCAGCATTGGACGAATGGACAGAACAAAGGGATCACACCAAGTCTCAGGAAAAAAGGATGGTTTAATTGAAAGTGTGCAAACCAAAAACCCGTGACGTAGATCCAAATAAAGGATATAATGACCAGCGATCAACTGGTACAAAGACAAGACATATATAGACAAATGACCCTCAAGTGAGACGGATCACGGGCTCCGCCCACCTGAGGGACGCACACAACGTAACAATACAAACAACAACAACAACCGCTGTGGACGGAGGCGGCCGGTAGGGGGCCGCCTCACCGTGACAGACCCCCCCACCAAGCCACACTCCCCTCCACTGGGTGTGTGGCACACAGCGGCTGCACACAAAGCACGAAGGGGCAGGAAGGCAGGGACAGGCAGGGACACACCTCCTGCAGTCCGGGAGCTGGAACACAAAACACAAAACACTGATTAGCTGGGCGGGACCCTGGACTGACTGGGCCGTTAACAACACAAAACCACGCCCCGGTCGGTCACAGGGTCCTCACACCCTAACCGGCATTCAGCCGGTGGGCCCCACAGATGCGAGGACGAGAAGCTATGGCTCCTTATTTGTCCGAGGTGTGTGTGTGCACAGGTTACCTCCCTGGGGCGTAGCTATGTCACCTTCTGGACCCGCCTCCTCCCGGAGCTGACCCCTGCCTTCTGCTAGGGGCCACCCCAGCCTCCTGGGGAGTCAGCCCCAGCCGGGGCCTCCCCTTACAAGGTGGACTCCTCCACCCAACCCAGGAGCGCCAGAGACCGAGGCCCAGAGCACCCGCATCGCGGGCTGGGGAACAGCCCCAAGGGCCTCCTGGTCACCTCGAGCAGGAGGGAGGGTCCAGGAACACCACGATCCACCGCCAGGGAGAAGCACCTGCACATAAACACACACACACACACACACACACCAACGCAAACCAACACAACACACACGCGTACTTAACCTGATCCCCCTACCATGGGGGAGGGGTCTCCTCCAATTCAGGAGAACCCCCCACGTTCCTGGTCAGGGCCTCCCTTAGGAGCTACGCCCTCCGTGCAACACTCCGTGGCACAGGACCACAGCCGATCCCCCCCCAAACACACATTTAAGGGGAGGAGCATGCGTGGAATTACATTAAACATGAAGCACAAGCATGCTAGAACAAAACACACACGCATATACTAGACAAACAAAAAAAAGGGTGTACAAATAAACAGACGGGACCCACAAATGCGCGCTCTCCATACACACAAAGTAGTGACACGCCGCTCATGTTCGCAGTCGCTCCCCACATGAAACACAAGACAACACGGGGAGTGAGGCGACAGTGAGGAGCGGCACCAGCGTCACACACAGAACATTTAACATTTAACCCAACGAGCGACGCACACTGATCCACACGTCCGTTCACACGCACACACATTTTAACCCTCACACAACACGAAGAGTTGTTCCCAGGGAAGACAGCCCTGGTCCTCGCCATGCCACAAACACAACACAAAAGCACGGCGGAACTCTTCACAAAACACCACGTAGACAAACACTTACCACGAGACATGACCACGAACGAAGGAGAAAGTAAAAGAGACTCGGCGGCTTCCGAAGGGTGGCTGGTCATTCTGTGATGGTCAGGGTGTGCAAACTAAAAATGAAGCGATCACGCCAAGTCTCAGGGAAAAAGGATGGTTTAATAGAAAAGTGTGCAAACCAAAAACCCGTGACGTAGATCCAAATGACGGATATAATAACCAGCGGTCAACTGGTACAAAGACAAGACATATATAGACGAACAAACGACCCTCAGGTGAAACGAATCACGGGCTCCTCCCAGGTCTTTCAGTCCTGTTTAGTTTGTGATGAGCTTAGCGTTTCTGTTATCGTGTGTGTCCTTTGTAGTAGTTAGGTTTGTTTGTTAGTTATTGTCTATTCTCCACGTAGTTGGTTGCATGTTCTCTTTTGCCTATACTCCCCTATACCTGTTTACTTTCCTCTGTTTAGTCCGTTGCCTTCTTTATTTAATAAATTATTCAAACACCTGCATCCAGTCTCTCCGGAAGCCCTCGGGGGCGTGCCGCAGGATAGGCCTGCCTGCGCTCACTCTCCTCCCTCCGAGGACCCCACCGGGGAAATTCCCCTCCTCCTAGCGATCGCTCCCCTCGGAGGGATAGGGAGAAACACCCCCCTTCGGGTCTCTCCTCCCCTTCACGGTCTCACCGGAGTTTTTCGACGGGGGTGGGCTCACCTCCTCCTCCTCGGTGCAGGACTTGCCCTCGGTGTACTCGGATGGAGGAGGGCTCGCGTCCCCCATAGTACTCTGTGGGAACAGAGTACAGAGACGGGGGAGGGCTGACCTCCTCCTCACCCTCGCTGTAGTAGCCTGTGGGGGCAGAGTACACCGATGGAGGGGCGCTCTCCTCCTCTTCAGACTCCTCTCCCTCAAACTCCTTCTCGGGGGGTTTCGGAGTCATTCCTGCCGTGGAGATCTCAAAGGACCCCACCATCAAGGGGGAGGAGTCTCGGGTCGGAGTGCAGTGCCTCTCACTCCACACCCTCTGCGCGGCCAGCCGGAAGCATTCCGCACTCGCCTCCGTTTCGGCCTCCTGAGCTCGACGCAGCAGGCTCGCACAAATGCGGTCCTGCTGCATCTCCACGACTGTTACGGGGGCGTCGCGCCGACGTGCAGGGGAAGAGGCGTGATGGTGCTTGCATGCTCTCTTCCCCTTCTTAGTGCGGGACTCACAGCCTGGCATGTCTTGGTCGGCTCGTCTTTCTGTAACGCTGAGGCGCTGGGAGAAGGACGAGGCACGAGTCCAGTCTTGAACACAATAACGATACTGTGGTGCCGGTGAAGAAGGAGACTCACTCAGGAAGCTCATTTTGCGAGAAATGCGCTTTATTGAACACCAACAGTAATAGCTGTTCTATTACATTCTTTCTCTACCACAGGTGCTTTGCTGGCAGTCATGCCATATCGCTGCACACATTTAACATTGATTTAACAATGTTAATTCCCAACAAAATGTCCCCAAAGCATTCCCACATTTCCATAAATGAACTGCTAATACAAAGATGCATAAATTGACATGTTAAGGAACATTAACAAACGTAAAAATCTCCCACCCTGTACATTTCCCAGCATCCTCCACTAGTCAGTGGCAGAGCTCATAAGTCCATATTCCCAGCGCCGTCACAATACTTTTATTTTATACGAATAAGCACAGACAGCGCACGTAAAACTGTCACACATAACAGTACGTGTAAGACTCTAACAAAGACGAGCACGGGACACTGCGTGAACGCACATTAAATAGACAAACCACATAAACCCCGAGTGATGACGAGACGAGCCACAGGTGAGACCGATGAACACGTTCAGACATAACCAAATCAAATCAAATTTATTTGTATAGCGCTTTTCACAACACGTTTTCACAAAGCAGCTTTACAATCTTTACAAGGTTTACAAGATTAACAATCTTATACAACCACACCCACGGAGATCCACAGACGCAGACGACTAGGCGTAGACGACATAAATACACGCCCAAAGGGGAGGGGTCAGGGGCTGTAGCGTGACACTCTCTTCTGTCCATCTGTGGAATCAGATTTTACAGATTCACACAATAACAGATCCTACACATTCACACGATTGCTCATTGATCAACAATAAATTAAAATCTTTAACTCAGTCCATAATTCCACTGATTAACTGCACTCAGTGGTCTAATGCACTAATGTTTTCCTCAGGTGTATTGATGGTCATTGTGTTCCTGAGGTGTGTTCACTCATCTCCATTACAGCTGTGGTTGTGATGGAGGACTCAGTCTCCTCTTCAGCCTGTGGGTGTAGGAAGATCTTCAGGTGTTCTGCTGGACCTCCTCACTCCACCTCCCACACAGCTCATCTGGACCACCTGCTCACTGGTGAAGAGCTCACCGTCTGTGAACCGCAGTAAACTGGTGGATCTCCAGACGTGATGGATTACGTTTAGAGGCTTGTTTCAAGGCACTTTGAAGGACGAGTGAAGATGTTGAGGAAGTGGAAACGGTGTGTTTGGTTAAATAAACACAGGGTTGTGTGTTTGATTAAATAAACACAGGGCTGTGTGTTTGATTAAATAAACACAGGGTTGTGTGTTTGGTTAAATAAACACAGGGTTGTGTGTTTGGTTAAATAAACACAGGGTTGTGTGTTTGGTAAAATAAACACAGGATTGTGTGTTTGGTAAAATAAACACAGGATTGTGTGTTTGATTAAATAAACACAGGGTTGTGTGTTTGGTTGAAATTCTAGAGACAACAGATACTGGTACATGTCGCTCATTCTGCTAAGAACCCAGACATACACACACACACACACACACACACACACACACACACACAATGTGCACACATACATGTTCACATGTATACACACCCCTCCCACACACACATTCACACACACAAATGTGCAAGCATAATTATACACATGTACACCCCCTACACACACACATTCACATACACACACACACACACACATGTACACATGTATACACACCCCTCCCACGCACACAAATGCAAACACACACACAAACACCCACATCCTCCCACATACACATGCAAACACATGTGCAAACACACACACACACACACACACACATCCTCCCACACACTGCTGCAAACTACTGCATCACTGTTAGTCTACCACACTACAAAAGTTACTGTGAACACCAGGCAAAATGGACAAAGTTCTTCATCAGATCATAGCCAGTCACCTAAACACACGGTCTGAGCCAATAGGAGACCACAGAAGAGCACACCAAGAACTCCCAGAATGCTATGAGTATCTCAGCACACTTAATTTAGTTTAAAGGAATGTTTCATGTGTTGGCTGAAGCACTGAGTTGTGTGTGTGTGTGTGCACGTGTGTGTGCATGTGTGTGCGTGTGTTTGTGTGTTTATGTATGTGGTTCCATTAGTCTTGGCCATGATAGAAATCTCTACCCTCACTGTGTGTTTTTTTCTGTCGAGTTCTCTCCACTTGTTCTGAAACTTCAGCGTGATGATCAAATGTGTTGTGACTCTCACACTGACCACACTCTCAGTAGACGACACTCACCTTGCTCATCTGTGAGCTTAATGACTTGTTAATGTCCTTAAAGTTGAAATAGAGTAAAATAGACAAATATATTGAGAGATGATTCAACATGTCTGACCTACATGCTTATATAGTACAGAAGTCTCAGGGAAAAGGGAGGGTTTAATATTAATGTGCACCAACCAAAGACCCGTGACATGATCCAAAATCAAGATACAATAACCAGTAGTCAACTGGTACAAAGATAAGTCATATATAATCAGACAAACAACCGTCAGGTGGTGGCCTGATAGGCCCCGCCCACCTGAGGGAAGAAAACAATGCAACAACAACAGGACAACTGCCGCTGTGAAAGAAAACATACAGTCCATCGTGAAATTATTATTATTATTATTTACCTTTATTTAACCAGGACGTCCCTTGAGAGTAAAATTTCTTTTTCAAGGGAGACCTGGCCAAGACAGCACAACTTAAAATTTACAAAATAACAATTGACACTATTTTTAATAGGACATACTTGTGACCTACATAGAGACAGAATGAGAACATTTAAAGTAGATCAATCTAATCCATACATAATGTAATATCTAGTAGTGTGGAAAAGCATCTTGGCTGAAAGTCTTTGTATGTATAAAACAAAATACCTGAAATGATTTCTAGTGCAACAATAAATGCAAAACAATCATTGTAAATAAGCAATATGAGGAGGAGTTTCAAATATGTGAATTTTCCTTAAAAATGTTCTGGAAAGATTTGATGTTTCAGTGAACACAGGGTGTGTTCACAAATCTCTGTTACAGTTTTTGTCTTGCAAACTTTTGGCATAATAAAGACTCCAAACTCACTGAAACAAAATGAAGACCTGCATCTATCTAAATGACGACCTGCATCTATCTAAATGAAGACCTGCATCTATCTAAATGAAGACCTGCATCTTTCTGAATGAAGCCCTGCATCTTTCTGAATGAAGACCTGCATCTTTCTGTTTACAGAACTCAGAGGACCATCAATGAAAGAATCTGAAAGGGGTCAGACAGACAGGGGTCCCACACAGGGGTCACACAGAGAGGGCACAAAACTGTTGGTGGTGGTTGGTTTTCAAAAGTCCACTGGTTCTGTGGTGGTGGGTGTTCTTCTCTCTGGTTCTGTGGTGGTGGGTGTTCTTCTCTCTGGTTCTGTGGTGGTGGGGTTTCTTCTCTCTGGTTCTGTGGTGGTGGGTGTTCTTCTCTCTGGTTCTGTGGTGGTGAGTTTTCTTCTCTCTGGTTCTGTGGTGGTGATTGTTCTCCTGTCCACCTCCCTCATGGCACTCCATGGCACTGTAGAGCCAGGTAGAGTGATGGGCCCTGGTGGAGTGGTGGGTTGTTGTGTGGAGGTGGGTGTTGTTTCTGGTACTGTAGTGGTGGGTTTTCTACAGTCCTCTGGTTCTGTGGTGGTGGGTGTTCTTCTCTCTGGTTCTGTGGTGGTGAGTTTTCTTCTCTCTGGTTCTGTGGTGGTGGGTTTTCTTCTCTCTGGTTCTGTGGTGGTGGGTTTTCTTCTCTCTGGTTCTGTGGTGGTGAGTTTTCTTCTCTCTGGTTCTGTGGTGGTGGGTTTTCTTCCCTCTGGTTCTGTGGTGGTGGGTTTTCTTCTCTCTGGTTCTGTGGTGGTGGGTTTTCTTTTCTCTGGTTCTGTGGTGGTGGGTGTTCTTCTCTCTGGTTCTGTGGTGGTGAGTTTTCTTCTCTCTGGTTCTGTGGTGGTGGGTTTTCTTCCCTCTGGTTCTGTGATGGTGGGTTTTCTTCCCTCTGGTTCTGTGGTGGTGGGTGTTCTTCTCTCTGGTACTGTCGTGGTGGGTGTTCTTCTCTCTGGTACTGTGGTGGTGGGTTTTCTTCTCTCTGGTTCTGTGGTGGTGAGTTTTCTTCTCTCTGGTTCTGTGGTGGTGATTGTTCTCCTGTCCACCTCCCTCATGGCACTCCATGTCACTGTAGACCCAGGTAGAGTGATGGGCCCTGGTGCAGTTGTGGGTTGTTGTGTGGAGGTGGGTGTTGTTTCTGGTACAGTAGCGGTGGGTTTTCTACAGTCCTCTGGTACTGTGGTAAGTTTTCTTCTCTCTGGTTCTGTGGTGGTGGGTTTTCTCCTGTCCACCTCCCTCATGGCCATCACTGGTATAGATGGACTTGTCACAAATGTTCTCCAGTTTGCAGTTGTTAAGCCCAGAGTGATCCATGGCACTGTAGAGCCAGGTAGAGTGATGGGCCCTGGTGGAGTGGTGGGTTGTTGTGTGGAGGTGGGTGTTGTTTCTGGTTCTGTGGTGGTGGGTGTTGTTTCTGGTTCTGTGGTGGTGGGTTTTCTTCTCTCTGGTTCTGTGGTGGCGGGTGTTCTTCTCTCTGGTTCTGTGGTGGCGGGTGTTCTTCTCTCTGGTATTGTGGTGGTGGGTTTTCTTCTCTCTGGTTCTGTGGTGGTGGGTGTTCTTCTCTCTGGTATTGTGGTGGTGGGTGTTCTTCTCTCTGGTTCTGTGGTGGTGGGTGTTCTTCTCTCTGGTTCTGTGGTGGTGGGTGTTCTTCTCTCTGGTTCTGTGGTGGTGGGTGTTCTTCTCTCTGGTATTGTGGTGGTGGGTGTTCTTCTCTCTGGTTCTGTGGTGGTGGGTTTTCTTCTCTCTGGTTCTGTGGTGGTGGGTGTTCTTCTCTCTGGTTCTGTGGTGGTGGGTTTTCTCCTGTTCACCACCCTCATGACCTTTTTGGCCCACAGACTCGTTGGGTCAGAACATATTACATCACCACTCCAGGTATAAAATCTGTGGATTGACACACTTGGTTACAACCCGTAACCGATTATGAATGTGTTCATGAACAATGTTTTGTTAATGTCTTCATGTCATATGTCTTCCTAATGTAAATGTGCCATATTTTTGTCAATTGTCATTTTTTTCAAAACAATCGAAATTTGTCCTCTGCTTTTAACCCATCTGTGCAGTTAGAACACACACACACACTAGTGATTACTAGGGGGCTGTGGATCACACGTGCCCAGAGCGGTGGGCAGCCCTAGCCCAGCGCCCGGGGAGCAGTTGGGGTTAGGTGCCTTGCTCATGGACACCTCAGTCATGGCCTCAGGTCTGGGAATCGAACACCTGACCCACCGGTCACAAGACCAGTTCCCTACCACCAGGCCATGACTGCCCCATAATGTCTTCATGTCATATGTCTTCCTAATGTCCTCATGCTCTAAAGTTCTTCATACATTACAGGATACCATGAATACAACTTACCTTACAGCTTTGATGGGACACCATGGTGCATCCTGATGTACATATCGGGCGATTTCAAACATCCAAATCTTTTTGTTTGTTGTCTTCAGGCAGCACCGTACTGGACGGTTAATCACTGAGAAACGAACATGCTCATTATTCTGCTTGTTTGTGTCTGTAAAGCAATAATGGCGCCCATAAAACCTCAAATAACTGATATGAATTATTGTCTCTGGGCAGTATGATAGTGAACAGATATAATGCCTAAAGAAGACTCTACAATGTCACCAACATGTTTTCTAAATTTCAGATACAGCAAAACAAACTGGCCAGATCGAAGTGTTCACCACTGAGCTAACTCAGCTGAAGAGACAAACATTAAAACTCACCCACTTCTGCTGCGATCAAAAACACAAGACTGCCAAATAACAGCCCACGAATAAGACACGGCTGCATCTCGTCCAGTGGATCACCGTGGACTGTGCTGCAGAGGTATCGTCAAGCCTAAAAGGTCTTGGGGAGCAGGAAGGTCTCTCAGTTCCCTCAGACAGTTCCTGCCTTTCAAACAGAGCAGTCCATGCCATCTTAACCGCAGGACAGAATAAAAACTGAAAGTTAATGTGCTCATATTAACTGGCAGTTTGAACACAAAGTCATAGTTTATGCTCACAAGCCTAAGTATTTACAGTGTATTGTCTCCATGAATAGTATAGTATTCTTTAAAATTATTAATTAGCATTAAAATGTAAAAACCACAGATACACATTGAAGTTTTAGCATTGTTAATTTAAAAACTTTTTAATGTTTAAAATGGCAATCTAAAATGCTTAAAGAATCTACAACATGATGAAAACCTGCTCTGAGTACATAATCCAGAAACAGACATTTATACTATAAATGTCAATAAACGCATTGTGAAATATCACAATATCTTTCAAGTCCTTTCATGTCCCTTAGACAGTTCCTGCCCTTAAAACGGAACAGAGCAGTCTATGCCATAACCACAGGACAGAATAAGAACTGAAAGTTATTGTGCTCATATTAACTGGCAGTTTGAACACAAAGTCATAGTTTACTATGGTCTGGTGGTTAGGGAACTTGTCTTGTGACCAGAGGGTTGTGGGTTCGATTCCCAGGCCTGAGGCCATGACTGAGGTGCCCTTGAGCAAGGCACCTAACCCCAACTGCTCCCTGGGTGCCGGACTAGGGCTGCCCACCGCTCTGGGCCCATGTACACCACAGCCCCCTAACGATCACTGTGTTAGCTGCACAGATGGTTAAATGCGGAGGACAAATTTTGATTGAGATAAAAACCACAATTGACAAATATGGCACATTTACATAATTTTTTACGCTCACAAGCCTATGCATTTACAGTGTATAGTCTCCATGAATAGAATAGTATTCTTTAAAATGATTAATTAGCATTACAATGTAAAAATCACAGATACTGATTTTGAAGTTTAAGCATTGTTATTTTAAAACCGTAGAAAAATTTAAAACATGTCAATCTAAAATGCTTAAAGAATCTACAACATGAAAACCTGCTCTGAGGACATAATCCAGAAACAGACATTTATACTATAAATGTCAATAAATGCATAATGAGATATCAAAAAAGCATTGTGTCAATAAAACTGAACAGACTAATTTAATTAAAGATGTTCTAAGATAAAATGAATTACACATACAAGGATTTGCCTTACTTTGATGTATAAGGTGCTTTAGTTTTAGTATTAATTATTAGTTATTTATTTAGTTAAGTATTAAGTAGAGTATTAAGAAACATTAAAGATTTCTTGACATTTTGTACATAGATCTACTGAGAGTGTGAAAAGTTGTTTCCTATTCAGAAGACTGTAGCCACCTTATCTGCATCTTTACACATAAGCACAGCGCATTGCAAACACTGATAATAATCAAAACCACACCAGTACATAACATTAATAAATAATAAATCTGTCTTGGACAAAACTGATAACGATTTGTTTATTGACTTGCTAAGCATTAAACTGACCCTCGGTGAAGGAAAAAGTGTGGATAATACAATATATTCTAACATAATAGCAAAATATCTTATGTGTTCTGTTTTAAAGACAAGACAAGCTACACACTTTCATAATCACTCAGAGCTGAGTGTTACTTCACACCACAGTGAAAGGATTCAGTGCTGTTGTAGCGGAAGCTTCTTATAAAGACAACAGCCCAACCAGCAAGACGACGTAAAGGTTTAATCCTGTTTACCCATACAATCAGCACCACACTGAGTGCAGCCTGTGGTTTTACAGATTAAACTGAAACTTTTCAGCACACTGTTTAAAAAGACATTAAGAAACACTCTTATGAGACATTTGTAAGATACTTATAACACCTATTAGACATCTCTTATAACTTAAAGGTATTAACACCTATAAGATATGCTTTATCTCTTAAGACTATATAGGATATGCTGTATCTCTTATAACTTATAGGTGTTACAGTGAGGGGAAGACAGGATCTCGAAACGAGGTGTAAATTACAATTAGCTAAGTTTAGCTAAGTTTGACGCACATTATATACCTTGAAATAAATGAAACCCAAGTGATGACGAGATGAGCCTCAGGTGAGATGAACACACACACACTGGACCACACCCAAAGGAAATACATATATGAACATAACCAAACGTAGAGTACACCTACACATGCCCAAGGGGAGGGGCCTGGGGCTGTAACGTGACAATAATTATTAAGTATTAACACCTATACGATATGCCATATCTATTATAACATATAAGTTATAATATGGCATATCTGATAGGTGTTAATACTTATAAGTATTTAGTTGCTACTGCTCTGTAGTCTATTTCATTTCTGACAGTCATTCAAAGTCCATTCTTCTCTCCATCTGTGGTATCACATCTTACAGATTCACACAATAACAGATCCTACACATTCACACAATTGCTCACTAATCAACAGTAAATTAAAACCTTTAACTCAGTCCATAATTCCACTGATTTACTGCACTCAGTGATGTAATACACTGTAAAACCCAACAAGTTCACTAAACTCAAAGGTTTTGTTGTAACCGATTACCTAAGAAATGTTAAGTTTATGTAAGTTCATGTGTTAATGTATAATTATGTATAATTATGTATGTATAATTAAGTTCATGTATAATTTTTAAGTACAGTTAACTTAAAAAAAATAAAACTTTAAATAAAATGTGTTTAGGAAAATCTTAATTTTTAAGATATATATATATATTTTTTTTTAAGTACTACATACTACAATACTTTTAGTAATAATTATATAATTAATATAATTTCCCCCAACTTAACCATTTTTTTTTTTACATTTTTATGGCATTTGGCAGACACTCTTGTCCAGAGCGACTTACATTTTATCTCAAGTGAGCAATTGAGGGTTAAGGTTCTTGCTCAGGGACACCTCAGTCATGGCTTCAGGTCTGGGAATCGAAACTTAAAACATAACAAAAAGTTAAGACAGCGCAAAACCTTAATGCTGGGTTTACAGTGTAGTTTTCCTGCACCAGCCGCACTGTCCACCATGTTTGTTCAAAAATCACAGTATGCTAATTAGATGGTTTTAACCAATAGGCATGCAGGAGCACATTGTGTCAGACGCTCGGCAAATATTAAATCAAAAACAATGAGTTTAGTGATTGTCTTCACTTGAAAATGTTGAGCTTATTGAGATTAAAACTTGAATATCGTTGTATGAACTTTAATGTTTTAAGCTGTTTGAACTGTTTTGCAGTTTTGCTTACAAATAGAATAATTTTAATGAGTTCACCACACTGTCAGGGAATACAGTGTGCACTAATGTTTTCTTCAGGTGTATTGATGGTCATTGTGTTCCTGAGGTGTTGTCACGTAGGGCAACGCCCCCTCTCGTAGCTGTCACTCTGGGTTCCCTCATGTCCGTGTTCCCTGCCTGTTTGTCCCGCCCTGCTCGTTTGTCTTCGTGTTTCCTTGTTTGTTGCCACGCCCCAGTGTCATTGCCATCACCTGTCCCTAGTTAGTTTCTATGTATAAAGTCCCAGTATTTCCCCAGTCCAGTATCCGTGATTTTGTCTACTTCGTGCCTTGTGCTTTGTTATACCTGTTCTTCGTGAGTATTGTTTCCGCTGCCAGTATTCCTGCCTGTTCCGTGTTTCCCCCATAGTGTTAGTACTCTGTCCTATTATGTCTGTTCGCGTTTCATGTCTGGACTGCCTGCCCGTTGTGACCCATGCCTGCTATTTCGACTCTGCCTCTGGAATTTCCTTTAATAAATCTCGCTCTCCTCCGCGTTTGTGTCCGTCTCCCTGTTCTGCGCTACGCAGAACATTACATAATCACGGATCTTACAAGGACACAGCGAGGGAGCGAGACTGGTGAGTTTAATCGCTGCGATGAGATGTTGGCTGGTTCGGTCCAGTTCAACTCTCCGATATCACAGTGTGAACGAACCAGAGACAGAAATTCTCCTGGCGCTGTGGGAACACGGAAGTCTCAACGAAAGCCCAGTCACTTTCGGTTTTGACTGGCTTTCGCGTCGAGACTCCTGTTGAGCGCTACGTGTCTGCCCGGCTTGATCACTATAGGGAGGAGAAACCTGTAGTACAAGTCGCGGGCAGACGGATTGAGTGCACAGACTGGCGTTTGCTTAACCCTCGGTTGGCTCTCGATGGCGTCTGCGAGCTCCCGATGCCTCAGAGGAGGCGGAGCCGTCGCAGAGAGAGCCACCGAGGGGCTTCTGTGTCGGTATATTCTTCCAGGCTCACCCAGGACCCTGAGGAGGAGGACCTACCGCCGCTGATCCCGCCAGCTACACATCACGACACCCCCAAGTATTTTTTGGGGGGGAGTACAAGCCACGTCGGCTTGGCGGTCCCGCCCCCCGATGACGTCAGTATGGCGGTCCCGCCCCCGATGACGTCGGCTTGGCGGCTCCGCCCCCCGAGGACGTCGGCTTGGCGGCTCCGCCCCCCGAGGATGTCGGCTTGGTGGCTCCGCCCCCCGAGGACGTCGGCTTGGTGGCTCCGCCCCCCGAGGACGTCGGCTTGGTGGCTCCGCCCCCCGAGGACGTCGGCTTGGCGTACACGCCCCCCGAGGACGTCGGCTTGGCGTACACGCCCCCCGAGGACGTCGGCTGGGCGTACACGCCCCCCGACCGCATCTCCTCACCCCAGGTTCCAGTTCCTGCTGCCCGTAGGCAGTCCGTGCCGGTTCCTGTCCCCGCAGCCCGTAGGCAGTTCGTGCCTGTTCCTGTCCCCGCTGCCCATCAGCAGTCCACGCCGGTTCCTGTCCCTGCGACCCAGGAGAGGTCGTCCACGCCGGTTCCTGTCCCTGCGACCCAGGAGAGGTCGTCCACGCCGGTTCCTGTCCCTGCGACCCAGGAGAGGTCGTCCACGCCGGCTCCCGTTCCCGCTGCCCGCCAGCGGACCCTGCCTGTTCCCGCTGCCCGCCAGCGGACCCTGCCTGTTCCCGCTGCCCGTCTGCCGGCTCCTGTTCCCGCTGCCCGTCTGCCGGCTCCTGTTCCCGCTGCCCGTCTGCCGGCTCCTGTGCCCGCGGCCCGTCTGCCGGCTCCTGTGCCCGCTGCCCGCCGCCCGGCCGCGCCTGTGCCCGCTGCCCGCCGCCCGGCCGCGCCTGTGCCCACTGCCCGCCGCCCGGCCGCGCCTGTGCCCACTGCCCGCCGCCCGGCCGCTCCTGTCCCCCAAGAGACTGTGCTGCCCCCTGTTGGGCATGGACTCCGTGTACTGTCTGCTCCGCCCTGTGTTCCTGCTCCTGTGCCCGGGTTCCCCATGTTCCCCAGTCCTGTCCCTGGTTTTGTTTTGGTTCCTGTCCCTGTGGTTGTGTCTGTCAAGGTCTGTGTTCCTGTTCCCGTGTCTGTTTCTGGTGGTGTCGTCTCTGTCCCGGTCCCCGTGTCTGTTCCCCAAGTTGTTACCCACCTTGTTCCTGTCCCCGTCACCATCGTCCAAGCCATGTTTGCCTCAGTGTTTACCTCTGCCCTGTCCCCTGGCCCCGCTCCAGTGTCTGTCCCCAGTCCTGTCCTGTCCGGCCCTGCTCCTGTGCCTCGCCCTGGCCCTGTCCGGTCTTCCTGTGTCCCGTGTCATGCCGTGTCCCGGCCCAGCTCTTGGCCTGTCTCCCTGTCTCCAGTCCCTGCCATGTCCCGGGTCCCTCGTCCTATTTTGTCTGGTCCTGTCCCTCCGGTCTGTCCTCTGTCCGCTGTCCCTGTCCTGTCTGCCCTTGCGTGCCCCGGAGTGGCACGCTTTGAGGGGGGGTTCTGTCACGTAGGGCAACGCCCTCTCTCGTAGCTGTCACTCTGGGTTCCCTCATGTCCGTGTTCCCTGCCTGTTTGTCCCGCCCTGCTCATTTGTCTTCGTGTTTCCTTGTTTGTTGCCACGCCCCAGTGTCATTGCCATCACCTGTCCCTAGTTAGTTTCTATGTATAAAGTCCCAGTATTTCCCCAGTCCAGTATCCGTGATTTTGTCTACTTCGTGCCTTGTGCTTTGTTATACCTGTTCTTCGTGAGTATTGTTTCCGCTGCCAGTATTCCTGCCTGTTCCGTGTTTCCCCCATAGTGTTAGTACTCTGTCCTATTATGTCTGTTCGCGTTTCATGTCTGGACTGCCTGCCCGTTGTGACCCATGCCTGCTATTTCGACTCTGCCTCTGGAATTTCCTTTAATAAATCTCGCTCTCCTCCGCGTTTGTGTCCGTCTCCCTGTTCTGCGCTACGCAGAACGTTACAGGTGTGTTCACTTATCTCCATTACAGCTGTGGTTGTGATGGAGGACTCAGTCTCCTCTTCAGCCTGTGGGTGTAGGAAGATCTTCATCAGTGAGACTCAGGTGTTCTGCTGGACCTCCTCACTCCACCTCCCACACAGCTCATCTGGACCACCTGCTCTCTGGGGAAGTGCTCACCATGTTATGTTATTGTGAACAGTAATACCACTTTTCACTTTTGGTCATTACTTTTCACTTTTGGTCATTAGTGGTCACACTTACACGTGTTGTTTGATCTGCTGGTCACACTGTAAAAGTTAATGTCTCCCAGGAACTTAGTAGTCACAGGATTATTACAGTTTGGCCCTCTGCTTGGTCCCTGTGGTGGTCTTAGGGGAGTTTACAGCTTGCTCAGATCCGAGTGACATTAGGATGTTTTTGGCTAAATGCCCACAGACTAGGTGTGGGGGTAGCAATTGTGAGAGACACATTTATATAAAACTACCAAATCCAGTGGAGAATATCCAGAGAACCAATGGAGGTTGTGGGGGGGGGGGGGCAGACTGGAGCCAGTTGGTCTGTAAGAGGGTCCTCGTCTGAAAATTTTAGCCTGATTAGCTAAAAATAGTGACAAATCTGCTAAGTTGCTGCAGCTTTATAACAAAATGATGTATCTCCCACCACGCCTCATTTAGAAGACCTTAGGGGGGCAAAGACGTTGTGACAGGGACACTGCAAAGACTTGTTCACTTTCCTATGACGTATGTGTCATGTATAAATTAAACATTATAATTAGCGTGGCTCAGACTGGATTACGTGTCTGGAGAGAGGTGTGAGAGTGTGTGTTTGTGGGCGGGTGCTTGTGTGGGTGGGCGTGTCTAGTGGGTGGTAGATGATACGCCTCTGAACATTCGCCTACTGCGAGCATGGTTGTGAAATGATTGGTCCATGTTGTGAGAGCAGGTGGGACATGTTGTGTTAACCAACCATGCTGGTTAACCAAAGCAGAGGCTGTGTGCTGAGCTGACACACGGGGGGAGGACCATGATGCTGAAGGTGCTAAAACCTCAGACACCCCAGTGCACATGCATGACCCCCCCCCCCCCCCCCCAAGCTCCACCCACCCCCACCCGCTCTGCTGCAGAACCCTGGGCTCCATGTGTAACGCATCACAGTTCATTTACAGACATCCGCCATCATGCGAGTGCAGCAGCCTGGTTGTAAATCTTTGGTGTTGTAAAAGACACCATATTGAACAATATAAAATTACAGTTAGCTATGTTGAAAACTGCAGAGGAAGAATCCTTTACACATTCACATATATATGTTTTATGGTACAGGGGATTAGGACTATTTGACCATGGTAACATTCAAACATACAAAAGCCAGTTGCACTGCTTGCTAAGTGCTAACAGTGAAGTAACAGTGAAGATAGTGATGTCTCTGCAAACTAGGTCCCTAGACTAACAATATGAAAGACTAACACTATGCTTATATAAAAACAAAGTTGTCCTCCAAAGATTGGGGGGGGCAAAAAAAACAATATGAAATACAAAAAAACAGCAATAAGTTTCACTAAGATTGCCACTTAACTGTACAGTACCATATTGTAATTTCAATAGTATTTTATAAGTGAATAACTTACCTTCCTTCAGTATGGAGAATGTTCACTTTGTGCTGCAGTAGAGGTCAGCGATGGTGTGAAAATGTGATGGTGAGAAAAGCAAAGTTTATGGTAGTGGTTAAAAAATAGAAGCTGTACAGTGAAATGACCAGCGAGCAGAGCAGATGAACCAGAACAGAACAGCTGAACAAGATCAGAACATCTGAACAAGAACAGATGAACCAGAACAGAACAGCTGAACCAGAACAGAACATCTGAACAGAACAGCTGAACAAGAACAGAACAGTCGAAGAAGATTTGTCATTTATAAAGTGTAATGAGTGATTTGTAAATGTCACCTGCAGAAAGATATATAGGTGCACAGACCTAAGAAATGCATATATATGGAAATGTTACGTATATGTAATTCCCTGTGAATTAAGGTTTAAAATGCCATCTGGCTCCCTAGAGAGTAAAATGATGACATGGAGGTAGTGGGTGGTGGCAGAGAAATAGTGTTGTAGATGGTTCATTCATCACTGACAACGTGTTTCTCCATTCAGGAAATGACTTACATGGTGTCACTTTGACCTACTATGAAAATCTCATTTTCTGTTCCACAAAGGGCTTGGTCAACATTTCTACATCCGCCCAGCTGAGGTGAGATATGCTGTCTACTCATATTAAGAATGCATTTTGTAGTGATATGCGCTTCAATTGATATGTTATCGACAACCTTAATTCAGATTTTTGATTAACGATAATTACAATAATTACAATGACTAAGGGTTAATTAACAATACATCATTCTGAAAATAGAGTTCAAATGTATGCAGTGACCTAATGCCTTTGGTTTAAAATATACTGTCCACACTGATCAATATTCAATGAATAAATACAGAGTTTATTGATTCGTTGACGTCAGGAAACGTTCAGCATTAGAGGTCTGGGTGCACCACAGACAGATGTGGGTCAGGGATGTAAAACTAAGCATCTCAACATACAGAGGGAGGAAGTGCATGAACCATAAACCCTCAACGTCATAAGCAGCTGAAACCAAGCTGGGGGAGACTGCCCACATATCACTACACTATCCTGCAGTTATAGGGGGACAACATGGGTACCATTATCATTTCCATAGGGTATATGGCATACCAATACATAGAGGAAAAAGGCAGTGAAAGCTGACACAGAGAAAGCCACGGTCCAATAGTTAAGATAACAAGTTGGTTTCTGCTCATGGTTAATAACTGCATGCATGTTGTTCCAGTGATGTTGGGCAGGTGACCTGTTCAGATCGTGAGTCTTATTACAGTCACTAGGCGACACTGTGGATCCAGAGCTCAAAGCAGTAAAATACGTAACCCTTCGATCCTTTGATAGAAAGTAGTCAAAATTTATAACGTCTTCAATGGGAAAGCTAGGTTCTTTGGGGAAGGTTAGATAGTCATTCGGGAATATGGACTTTTAATAAGTATCGCAAATCTGACACCAGAATCTGTCTAGAATGTGAATACACTTCCAAATTCCAAGTGGGGGTTTAACGACTCTAAATCCATCAGGAGATTCAGAAGATGTCACAGAGCCATAAACGCTGAGTCCTTGCAAGAGACGTAAACCCTTCTTTCTAATAATTTAAACCAGCTCAGACGTGCCAGTCCCATGTATGGGTTCCGCTTTATGAGAAGTGGAGTTCCTGATGGAAGTTGTTAAGGTCAATTAAAGTTTAGAGTCCGGGTGGTGGGGGCTCGGTGGGCAGGTGTGAGGCCATGGTGGGGGGGGGGGGGGGGTGTTGGGTTGTTAGGGGGTGTTGAGCTGTGAGCTCCACTGCCATTTTATGATCGTTAAACTGGAAATACACTTACTTCATTTTCATGATTTTTTAGAACTTAATACGGGCAACTTGTAATTTCTGTCCTTTTAAACGTCCATATTCACTCGATTAACTTCAAACATAAAATTTCACCTTCACCTGAACACTTTAGGAATTCCTTTCATTCGTAGTAGATAAATTCAAACTGACTGAACTTCACATCCGGGTCCATGGGTCATATTCACATGCGGGTCCATGGCTCATATTTACTTCCGGGTCCATGACCAGTGTTATTCAGTAAAACTGTGAGCCCTGTGTTTTCTTCTTCTCCTGCTGTCAGTCTGTTGGATCGTCGTTGGCCTGCTCCAGCGCCAGTTACGCTGGTGTCGTGTGTCCTCTGGGTTCAATACAGAGCCCATCTGAAAGACCAGATTCTTTAATCTGCACTGATCCGATGGCTGTCCGGACTGGCGGTTACAAAGTGCCTTCAGTGAGCCTTGGTGTTGTGTGTTGGTGCTCATAACCAGACCAGTTATCTTCAGGAGAGTGAAGGGTTTATCAGATGTTTCATTTACTGTTAATGGCGCCTGGGTTTTCTATGGGTAACGACATTACTGAAACATTACCGCTCTCCTCTTCCACCAGGAACTGGGTCACTGGGTTCAGCCCAGACCGAGTGAGTTTGCTGCTGGTGGAGGCGGTGACATCATCAGTGACATCATCAGTGACATCACTGCTAATGTTATGCACCTGTCTGCTTCTGAACGCCAGGCCGCATGTATTACACCCTATAAGACTGTTTGGGTTTTGATTTTCTTTCGTTAAAACCTTTTTGTCTGGTTTTGTCTGATCGTCCATGTCTCCAGGGAGACTTTCGTCCAGCTGTTGTCTGTATGGGACCATGTGGGTCCTCGTTTCTGTCTTTGCCATCATCATATCATTACTGCTGCACATGTAAACATATTTTTACTAAAATCTAAATGAACCATAAATTTACTACGGTGCACAAATTCCGTAAGGCGGTTTACACCTTAAACCCGCTTTTGAAGGAAAACTTCGCATAATTTGATGAAAGATGTTTTCTTGCATCTAGAAACGGAAGTGTAATCATTACAGATATTTCTAGTTATGTATGCATAAAGAAATGCTAATGTTCAAACTCACAGAAACCCACCTTGACCCATACCGTACATCTGACTCAACACAACGAAATCTAGTTCATGTGAGTGTCTAGTTTTTCAGTTGTAATTTTTAAGCACTTAATAGCTTTAAAGCACTTTAAAGCACTTTACTGAAAAAATAGGGACAATAGGCATTTTAAATAAAGATGTTTTAAATTTGAGTGAAAATTATAAACAAAATGTTTATAAAGTAGTACAGTAAAAAAACAAAAAACAAATTAAGAATAAAACACTGCAAATGCACTCTCTCTCTCTCTCTCTCGCACACACACACACACACACACACACACAAGCACACACATAATAGCAGTTTTCAAATACAGTTTAATTAGTTCAGAATTGTTTTTCAATAACGTATTTCTTTTCTCTCATCTTCATAGTGTAACATGGTGGTAATGGATTCACACTCCTTTGCACAAAGACTCCCTATTCAATCAGCGCCATGTAAGGCAACGTAAACGAATGGATTAATCATGTCCTGGCTCGGTGCCTAGTGCCCGGGCCGCCCGCCCGACACCTTTCCCACGAGGACTAATATCAGCTCTAGCGCTCCCCCTGCTGGTTGCAGACGGCACAGGTCGAACGCGACAGCTCAGTGGTCGTTACGCAAGCTCAAGCATCATTAAGCTCAGAGGCAGCTACTGGAGGTCAGCCATGCCTGTCACTGCCTCACTATAATTGGTTCATTAAAAAAAACAAAAAAAAACAAGACAGTTTAGAACTTTAAAACAAGGCCGTTTAACCTTTAAGTGTCTAAACAAGTCTTAACAGTTTTTCTGTTAGCCTCGTTTTTCGTAGCGTTTACCACAACAGGTCTGCGATCACTGATCATTCCGCAGTGTTAAAATCCAGGCCACTTCATGTCTGTGGTAATGTTTCAAGTTATGATGGACTTAAGCAGCATCGTGTTCTGCTAGTAATCTGAAAAATAGCATGACCCAGTTGCCAGTGATGTCACATCCTGTGCCCTGCAGGTCACAGGAAGCCATGCTGTCATGGGGGAGCAGGAGATGAGAGAGGTCCGGGGGGGATGGAGTAGCGATGTCTGCTCTGCTCTGTGTGGAGGGGAGTGGTTCACACTTTCTTACCAACGTCGGTGTGGTGGTGCTAGAGCCACAGCTCACACGTGGCATTGGAGGAAGCACGTGTTACCGTCCTCATCTTCAGCGAAGGCTGCTAACCACAAGGCCCTAGCAAACACCATGTAAACAGGAGTAAACACAGTGTAAACAGGAGTAAACACTGTAGACCAGGCAAACAGAAGTAAGTTAGTAAGCATTATGTTAATATTAAACACATAGAAAACACTGGTGAAAACAAAGTAAAACAAAAGTCCCACACCAGTATGTAACTGTGTAAAGGACAATTACACAGTGGAAAACATGGAAACACAGAAAACAAGTAAATAAACCAAACAACAAAAAACAGGATAAAGTTAACCTGCGAACAGAAACAGAAAGACGAACAGAACAGAAAGTCCGAGGGTCAAGGGTACCGCATGACTGCCTCACTGCTGTTGGACTCCTGCCTTGACCTAGAGCACGCGCCTGGTGGACACAGTGTGTAATCGCGCCACTGTTCTTTGTTTCACAAAAGCCTGTAAGCCAGGGCTATTCAACTGGCGGGCCATCTCCCCATAAATAATAATAAATATTTGATAAACCGCCGTGCAAATAAATAACATTTTATTTGCAACATTTTACGACACTGTGTGGCGCTTTACGGCACGTTGTGTCTCGAGTGTTACGTTCGCCAAACCCCCGTCTACAAATTACATTCGCCACCCCCCCCCCCCCCCCCCCCCCCCACCGTCAACAAATTAAGTTCGCCCCCCCCCCCCCCCCCCCGCCAAATCTGGCCTGCAGTGAAATATAGTTGATTAGCCCTGCTATAAGCCTTTGTGAAATACGCCTGTGCAATTTGAACTACGTCGGAAAGCTTTGTTGCCCACTCACAAAGGATCAGCCCACTGTCACATCATGTGTGCAAAAGAGGAGCAATCAGTGTAGGCAGTCTTACATAATCTACTCGCAGCCTTCTGCCGGTCTGGGCTGAAGTATTTTTGGGTGGATGAGAGACTTTCAGACACGCTCAGCGACGCCTGCGTTCAGGGGAGAGGAAACGGGTGGGGGGGTCAGGCCGAGGTGATGCGCGAGTGGAACGTGCGTCTCCTTTTTCTCTTCTCGCAGAATGACAGTGTCACCTCCACCAGGAGCGACGGCTCACACGTGACACTTCCGGAGCGCTTCCGGAGCGCTACTGTACTTCTTTATACAAGAGATCTTAATCTAGGATGTGGTCGGGGGTTCGACTGTGCCATACTTACACAGCCGAAGGAAATACTGGAATAAAAACAAAACAACAAAACATTATTACGCACTGAGTACGAGGTTATTAACATAAAACAAGCAATGTAACTGATATTGACATAGATATCATATCTGATAATCTGTGAACAAATTCAAAGCGCTTTGTAAGTCGTTCTGGATAAGAGCGTCTGCTAAATGCCCAAAATGCAAGTGTAAATGTAAATGTGATATAGTCATCACATTATATCTCAGTCACAACATGCACTATTGTTTAAGAATAACTATGGTGAAAATCTAAGGTACACAAGATGCGGTGCATGAGATTGTTGGTGAGATTGTAGGTGGCTTGGAAATAACGCAGGTGTGGTCGGCAGCAGAGGTGTGTGTCGAAGCGGTGGGGAAGCCCCGGGTGGGACGCTGGGATTGAGTAATACCTTTTTTTCTGAGCAGGGTCATGACAACACACACACACAAACACACACACACACACACACACACACATATAAACACACACATATACACATTCTGCAGCTCAGCATCTTCAGCTCACCCACACGCTGCTTCTGCACGGCATGGTCGCGTTAAAGAGGTCACATGGGTGGAGCCTGCAGGGGGCACAGTGCCCCCTGGTGGCGGTGTGCCTTTTCACCGCCAGAAATCCAGAATCTGAGTGTACAGTACTGCTCAGAGTGGATCAGAGCGATCGCACACAATCTGATGTTCGATTTGAAGATCACAAATAATAACAGTTAAATATTAGCCTGTGAAACATTAGAGCATCGCATTTCAATAGTCCAGGCAGATTAAGACTGTTCAGATTAAGACTGTTCAGATTAAGACTGTTCAGATTAAGACTGTTCAGATTAAGGCTGCTCAGATGAAGACTGCTCAGATTAAGACTGTTCAGATTAAGGCTGTTCAGATTAAGACTGTATAGCCATGCTGTGTGACAGGGGCAGCAAGGGGCTGAGGTGTATGCTTGTAGTGTCTTTATTCTCCATTGCAAGTCAAAACAAGGAACAGCAGATGAAAATCAAAAGCACCAGCAGCACCACCCGAGGCGTTGAGAAGCAGCAGTGGGACTCGGAGTGTGTGTGTGTGTGTGTGTGTGTGTGTGTGTGTGTGTGTGTGTGTGTGTGTGTGTGTGTGTGTGTGTGTGTGTGTGTGTGTGTGTGTGTGTGTTACTTGGGCATTGCACGCAGCAGTGAGGAACAGTCAGATGAGAGATGGAGCAACGAGTTTTCCAACGAGGAGAAACGGAAGAGCAAACGAGGATCAGATTAAAGCAATCAGTAATCAGTGGACTGAGAACAGTGTGTGTGTGTGTGTGTGTGTGTGTGTGTGTGTGTGTGTTTGTGTGTGTGTGTGTGTGGCACTGGTGTCCATCAGGCCAGGCACCTGGTGCACCTTGACATGCCTCAACAAGTCTGGAGTGTGTGTGTTGCGTCTGGAGTGTGTGTGTTGCGTCTGGAGCTGTCTAGGGCGTACGGGGTCCGCTGGAGGTCAAAGTTGAGGTAAGACACCCAGGATCAGCTCAGCATCAAGAGCAGCTGTTCATTTTTTAAATTCCTTTTTTTATACTTCAATCTCTTCACAGTGATGAATGATCATGTCACTCATCCTCAGAGACCTCACAGGCCACGGGACCTTAGTGTTAAAATAACAACAGGATTTCAACCATTTTTAGCCTCGGCACAGATACTATTTTTGTAAGATCAAGCTGAGGCTTCTGTTGAAACCTTTTTTCTGATGTGAGTGGTTCTGGTTTCAGCTGACAAGGAGCATCAGAAAAAGATGCAGCGTTCAAACCGGACGTAGCAAGTGATGTGACTTACGAGTGATGCAAGCAGACACGTTTACCATCCTGAGAGTCGTGGGCTGCCTGGCACATGTGAGTGACATCACTGTTGATTTCCTGAGTCCATGTGTGCATTTCAGTCTGGGACTCTGAGGACAAGTCAGATTGAGTCCCAGCCAAAAGAATCACAGTGAGTGGACACTGACACGGTCCCCGCAGGACGGCTGCTGGCCTAATGCCATTGAGCTATTTAACAACCAAAGAGATTTGACAGTAAACATCATAAACATTTAATTGTCTTTGACAACAAGGGCTTGAGAGGCATTTACAACATCGTTAACTTTAATAAAGCTAGAAGCACTCTGAGAGGGTCATGACAAACAGTAGACACAATCAAATGTGTAAATGGATTAGGATTAGGATTAATCCTAGGATTATGAATTAAGATTAAGATTAATCCTAGGATTATGGATGAGGATTACCTTTCACATATTCAGATTGCGATTAGAAGGCATGGAAACACAGCGTCTTTGGTTATAAGTGGACATTGTTTTGTCAGGTATAACGTCATCAGTTCGAAATGACATTTGCAGTTTAGTTTCCTGTGACGTGAACATGTGACAGATCTGGTGTAGATGCAGACAGTGCATGCGTCAGACCACATAAAAACATTTTTGTGAGCGTTTTCCCTCTCCCTCTGAAAATATAGGCCATGGTTTCAACTAAAAAGCAGCAGTTTTATGAAGTTTCATTGTGAAATATTGCATTTAATTTATTTGTTTTTCTGTATTGAGAGTCTTTCACGTTGTAACCAATATTCAAATGCATTTATTTACTTTTAACTATACAGTCGTGTAAACTATGGTCTTTAGGGATTGGTGTTTTACATTCACACCGTATTGGGGGGAGTCTGTTCTTTTCTTTCAGAGCTTGCCGATTTTATGCTGAATATAAAGCTAACAACCATCCCACTTGACTTTTTGCCACCCCAGCTGATTAAGGCATCATTTGAGGTTTTAGGTCCATTTATCTTAAAAATCCTTAATAGTTCCCTTTCTACTGGTATGGTCCCTGTAATTTTTAAACATGCTGTAGTCACTTCCTTGCTTAAAAAGCCAAACCTAGATGCAACAATGTGTAGTAAACTATCGCCCTATTTCCAAATTACCATTTCTAGCTAAGTTACTTGAAAAGGTTGTGTACTCTCAGTTTTTACCATTTTTAAGATCTAATAGCGGGTGAGATTTTTCAGTCAGGTTTTAAGGCAATGCACAGCACTGAATCTGCCCTTCTTAAGGTGACAAATGATCTTTTAGTGTCTGTTGACTCTGGTATTTGTGCCATCCTCATGCTGTTGGATCTAACCTCTGCTTTGATACAATTGACCATGACATACGGATCGGTCGTCTGAAGGAGTGGGTGGGGGTAGAGGGTGTGGCACTAAGATGGTTTAAATCCTATCTGGAACATAGGACTTTTTCGATAAACATGGGAAACTCGTACTCCTCTACAGGTGATGTGAAATGTGGTGTCCCACAAGGATCCATACTAGGTCCAATCCTTTTTTCATTATATATGTTACCTTTAGGTCAAATTGTCAGAAAGCATAATGTTAACTTTCATTTTTATGCTGATGACATTCAATTGTATTTTCCTATTAGACCCAATGACAATGGCTCTTTTATGTCTCTAAAGAACTGTGTTAAGGACATCAAGAAGTGGTTGGCTGCTAATTTTCTTCATCTAAATGAAACTAAAACAGAGATTATCAGCTTTGGGTCTCCACATTGCAGTACTGTTGTTTCTGATAACCTTGGTCTATTACCAGCAAGTCGTCAGTGAGAAATCTTGGTGTTGTTTTTGACTCTGACCTCAGATTTGATAAACAAATCAACTCTGTGGTAAAAAGTAGCTTCTTCCACCTCAGAAACGTTGTAAGGCTAAAGCCTTTTCTCAGCTTTGCTGACCTTGAGAAGGCAGGGTTGCCAACTCTCACGCTCAAGAGTTGAGCGTGAGACACACGCAATTGACCGTCTTCACACGCTCTCACGCCACACTTCCGATATCTCACACCGAAAAAAAAACTAGTTTATTTACCTCTGATCCATATCTATGATTCAATGAGTTACTAGTTCGCTCTGGCGCCAACCATCTTACAACTTACATTCGCCACCCCCCCCCCCCCCCCCCCCTTTTACACTCGCCACCTCCTCCAGGCTCAAATCTCACTCCAAGCAATATTCAAAAGTTGGCATCCCTGAGAAGGTCATTCATGTCTTTATAACTTCACGAATTGACTACTGTAATTCTTTATACATTGGTATTAACCAGTACCTATTACAACATTTACAGTTAGTCCAGAATGCAGCATGCAGATTATTAACCGGAACCAAGAAAAGAGAACACATTACACCTGTCCTCGCCTCACTTCATTGGTTACCAGTACAATATAGAATACAATTTAAAGTGCTTTTATTTGTTTTTAAAGCACTAAATGGGCTGGCCCCTTCTTACATCTCAGATTTGCTCCAATCTCCAATCAGGCAGCGCTCGCTGAGATCTTCATCTCAGAACGTATTAGTTGTCCCCCAGGGCTCGTTTAAAACTCAGAGGGGATCGTGCTTTTTCAGTGTACGCGCCGAAACTGTGGAATAAACTACCACCTGACATTCGCCATGCTACCTCTGTCTCGGCTTTTAAATCAGGTTTATAAACCTATTTATACAAACTTGTAATGTTTGGTGCATTGATGTATTGTATGTTATGCTATTTTATTTTTTGATTGTTGTATTTTTGTACTTTACACACTATTTATGAGAACATGTACAGCACTTTGGGCAACCTTGGTGGCATAGAAAGTGCTTTATAAATAAAAATTTACTTTACTTACTTTACTTTACTTCATATTTAATTAGTTTGCCATTCCATCATGGCAACACAAGAGTAACTTCTCAGGTTGTACCGTCATGACTATAACAAGGACTAACAATTAAACGATTGTCATGGTGACGCCATGTCCTCTGTCCTCTTTCCTGCCATGTACTCTTTTGATTTGGTTTCTTGTTTAGCCATGGGCTTCCTGTTTTGTTTGGTCCTGTGTGCCGCATAAGCCACGCCCACCACCTGTGCCCCAGGCCTCTCCTGTCAGTGTCTGCTGTTAGTATCAATATTTACATCTCTGTTTTGGTGCTTCCTGTCTGCCCGTTTCTGCTATTATCAAGCTCCTGGTTTTGTGCATGTCTTTCGCGAATACGGATTTGGCCTAAAAAAAACTTTGCTTATCTCTTCTTGCTTGTGTCCTGCATCTCATCACTCAACCTCACAGTGACTTTTATTTAGGATAAAAGGGGGAAACGGTTATTAATACACTATCTGCTCCTGCCACATGTGTCTCTGCCTTTACTCACACATGAGTGTCTCTGTTCTCTACTGATTTCATATTACTAAAGAGGCCTAAAAGATAACAGTGGCTTTTATGTTTCAAGAAGAAATATCACTTGTTCTGGTCAGACGGTTTTGTCAGTTTTGTTCCAGTTTCATTCTTCTTTGGACCACGGACTGAATCTGAGACAGGAGGCAAACCATAGCAACCTGCTTAAAAAAAACTGAATCGGGACCTTCTGGATCCAGACGTTGAAGACAATAAGACTGCAGTAAGACTCCTACAGTGAGAAGCTAATAGTAAGACTGCAGTAAGACTCCTACAGTGAGAAGCTAACAGTAAGACTGCAGTAAGACTCCTACAGTGAGAAGCTAATAGTAAGACTGCAGTAAGACTCCTACAGTGAGAAGCTAACAGTAAGACTGCAGTAAGACTCCTACAGTGAGAAGCTAACTTGTTTTTATTCTGTTCTTCTGTTTTTCCATTGTCGTCCACAATACAAATTTCACATTTATGATACAATGCTAAATATTTAAGGTAAACATACTGCTAATTGGGATTTTATTATTAATTCAAACACATTTAATGAAAATAGCAAAAGTTTATTTATAATGTCGCACAACTGATTTGAGTCACCAAAGCTCTTATGTTGTAATACTACAACAATGACAGCCGCTACGCTATATCATAGGCATTTACAATTACATTTGCAACTAAACAATAACAGCAATAATATTGACAAACGTAATTATTGTATCATTGTTGCCATTGTTATTGAAAGTGGAAAAGTGATACCGTGATGAGATACATCATAATTATTTAGCATCAAAAATTCATAAATTCTTAATTCATTTTGTGAAAATATTTTCTGGAAAAAATGTATATATATATATATATATATATATATATATATGTGTGTGGGTGTGTGTGTGTGTGTGTGTGTGTGTATCCCAAAAAGTATTACAGCCCTTTTGATTTTTTTTTCATCAGTCTTCTCTTTCTCTTCCTCTTTACTTTAGAGCTCTGTGGTGCTTTCCTGCGTTTCACAGTTCTTTGTGCTTTAAATCGCTCTGTAGAAGATACTGTGACTGCAGACCCTTGAATCCACCTAATGTTTGGTGCTATCTCAGTTCCTGTCAGAGGGGGCGCCACTAGTCTGCTACTCTCCTGCAACACTGTTTGCGTGCTCATTTCTTCTGCATCTTTTCTCTTCCTTTCAGCGTCTACCTTTCCGATGGCTCTTCTGGTCCAGTTCATGTTGGGGTCAGAGCATAATGTTTTCCCTCCTTTAATGGAAACCCTGTGGACAGGAGGAACAGAGTCTTTAACGGAATTTAGTAGTTTGTACGACAAAGAAATTTTCAATGTAGAGCATTATTGTGCTGAATTATTTAAATGACAGAAAATGTATATGATAAAAGGCATTTATTAGCGTTTACGTTTATAAATACAAAAACATATGTCATGCTGATATATTATTCCTTATCTTCTTTCTACCTTTCCTCTCATTCATTCATATATAGAGAAAAAACCTAAATAAAATAACATGCATGAGCCATGTTATGAATTCTGAGCAGCCTGCATTGCATTAATTCCCCCTTACACGCTAGATCACATACTGTTTTCACCCTGCTGACATACTTATCTGGGGAACAGTTAGAACTCAGACCACAAGAGCACTGATGGTTTTCATCTCTATCTGATCTTCATCTGATCTCCACTGTTTGACGTTTGGCATTGCTTGTTTTTGCCACATATCTTTATTTCTGTATCTTTGGTCACTGTTTTCTATGAAAACTTCACAGATGCACATGATCCACTAAAACAACAGACACTTTCTCTACAATCAGAGTTACTGTACTACATTCAGTGTTACTGTACTGTCTCAAACTGATACTGGGACACTTACAAAACTGCTTTGACTGGACACAGTCCCTTCAACTGCCATCTGTAGTTCAGAACCATGTCCAATTTCACCGTAGTCTTTGACACGCGGAGACAGCATCTTGAGGCTGGTCTGTACTCTGTGAATGAAAAAGAGTCACCTAATGATGCCACACAACAACACCATACCATCTATACTTAACAATAATCATTTCCAACACAAATTTGAGGTCTGGCAGATAGCGATGACTATGCAGGCATTCTTCGAGCAGCTCGCTAGCGCACAGTGTCAAAGCCACAGGTTAGCGTAATATGTGCTTCACGTCGGTGGCCTGACAAATCTATGCCCGACCACAAAGCATGTCAGTGGTGTGCGTTCACTCCACAAAGAACTTACGGGCACGGATGACAGAGAACACAGCAACGGCAGAGAGGACCCACACAGCAAAGTGAGACTTCATCACACGGCAGGATGTGCAGTCGAGGAGACCACCCCTGACCCTGACTCTTATCGCCGTGGAGAGGGGAGGGGCCTGCGTGAGACCTCACCTTTGAGACGGAAAACATTAATGATGGACGGAAAATACAAGGGTTGCAAACAAGAGAGGAAGTGGCTTTTAGAAGGACCAAAGTTCATGGACCCACACATGAAACGAATGCCTGAAATCCGGTGATGGTCTAATACATTGATGTTTCTTGCGCTACCTGTTACAGCACTCTTCTGATTTTGGAGTAAAACTCGGTGGAAGGTTATTTCTTGTAAATTAAGCACATATCGTCGCCCTTGCTAAAATACTTTAACCTGCTCACAACCATGTCTGGATCGTTTGAGCCTGCCTGTGGCGAGGCGGAACGTATTCTTTAGAGATGACTGATAAAGACTCTTTGATCAGTGCTTCAGCTGTTGAAAGGGCTCTTTCATAGGGATGTTAGCAGGTGAGCAGGTTCTTTCTTTCTTTTTTTATCTCTTGTAGAATCATGAAACAGCACCGATCGCCTTATTTCAGCCCACAGGAGGCCTCCGCTGACTCTACCCATCTTTAGTCTATTTCTTGTCACTATCTGGTCGTCATGTAGAGCACTCTTTATCCACACCTGCCACGTCTCCACAGGGTCGGGAAAACAAAAACTCTAAAACCTCCACCACCAGAAACGTCATTTGACTGTGACTTAGACAGGGAAAAATACAAGTCTATTTATGTTAAGTAAATGATTAGAACATGCAAAGCAGTAGGATCTGCAGTAGGACATGTCTGTTAAAAATGTCGGGTGTTCAGATGTCATTTATTCTTCATGGGAAAACCCCCTGACTGTTAACAGGTATTTAACTTGGGGAAAAATAATGTAGAATTTCAATAAATAGAGTGCAGAACAAAGAATTAGGATATTAAAAGAGTAACTGAAGGGTCCTAAGAGATATATGAATATCTGCACAAGTGCGTATATGGATAATGATTCATATGCAGATCAGAGTAGACATATTAATAAGAGTATTATATACAAAATATTACAGAATGACATGAACATTCACAAAAATACTGCAAATAAAAACATCATGTCAGCCCAGGAGGTGCTCAACATAGCCAGGCAGGAGTCACGGTGGCTTTTCATTCTCTGGAGGTCGTGACCCCGTTTTAACCTTCCGCCCGAGTCCACCCCCATCTCCCCTCGTGTGACAAACCTGCGCTTGGTGCGCTGACGAATCAGGGTCACTTTTACACACCTCCTCAAACACAACCAGGCCAGTGGAAGATTTGCTCCTCTTCCTCAGAAGCAGACCTGCTCGGTGGAACGCAGTGGTCACGCTGAAGGAACCACAAGAGAGAAATTAGGACACTCCGCTCCTAAATGAGACAGGATAAAAGGCCATCTGAGTATACAAATTCCAGTTTATAACCCCCCGACACTGACGGAAAATGTCCAGAGGCGTGGACAATGAAATGGTCGCTGTAAGCAGACTTGGTTAGAAATCGCTCACAATGCTCTTATACACCTTAACTAGAGCTGTATGTATACAGTATGTATGTATGTATGTATGTGTAGTACTGTTATGTATAATGTATCTGTAGTGTTTGAGCACAATATCAAATACCGTTCTGTGCAATGTTGTGTTTGCGGTGTTTGACTTCAACACCAAGTACTGTTATGTAAAATGTTGTACATGTGGTTTTTGACTACAACACCAATACCAGTGTTGAGTACTTCTGGCTTTTGTTGTTAACAGAAGAAATCGAGTTTCGCAAACCTCTGCAACATTTAGTAAATGTTACAAACCACAGTTAACAACCACAGACGACACAGTACAACAAACACTACTGCATTGCTACGTAATGCACAGGAAAAAATGTCAGAAAACTGCGTCTACATAGTGACAAAAAAAAAAAATAAGGTACACGTGAATGGAAATAACTAATAATGAGAGGGTTGGGGCCTGTGACTGAGAGTGGAAGGAAGAGGGCGTGTCTGTGGAAGTGGGTGTGTCTCTGAGGTGGAGTCTGGTGCCATGTGACACAAGGTGGGTTCGCTCCACTTGTAAACTATCTAGAAGAGCTCATAATCCTATTCTGATCCATATTCTAATCTTATTTTTAATCCCTAATACTTTCCAACCATGTGAAACAAGGATGGATCAGGTAAGCGTTGTACTATCCCAGAATCCACAGACCCCTGTCATATTCTGTCAGTGACTTTGGCTGTTTGAAGATGTTTGAAGGATTTTCCTCCATGGTAGTTCACTGTTGTGATGTGAAAACAAATTACACAATCGTGAATACAAAGTTGTGGTGACTGAAGGTAATTTATTTAAGGCAACATAAAAAATGTGCTTTGCATTCCAGAAACAGAAACACAGAATTGGATCTTAAAAGAAAGAATCAATGCTTTTCATTTTTGACAAATGATTATTTCAGCAAATACTTTTCCAACATAAACAATTTTACAAAAATACTGTAAAAAATATAATATAAAATTAACACAATGTAAAGATGTTTCTGAAATTAAATATAATAATAAAATAATATAATAATATACTAATAAAGCTTAAAAGTAATAGTACAAACAAATTGGTCTATTAATAAAGTACAAAACTCTTAATTAATAAAGTACAAACTCTCCATTAATAAAGTCCAAAACTCTTAATTAATAAAGTGCTTTAACAGCTCAGTTGGTGGTCATCCATTCACAACATTTGTCCAGTTGATTGTCGAATCAAACTTGAAGGCGGGTTCTGTTGGTGCTGAAACTCTGTTGTCTGGGTCTCTCAGTGGGAGTCTGGAGTGAAGCTCCTTCTCGCTGTTTCCTGTCCAAGTATTCCTTCGCCTTGATGGCCCATGGTGAGGACGGGTCTGAGCAGATGGTGGTCTCCTTCACGGTGATAAACCTAAGAACATTTTTCCAAATTTGTGAATTTGTGAAATCATGAGCTGTATGAATGGCGTCATGTTTGGACAGAGCTCTCAAGGGCTTACCTAATCACTGTCAGAGGACACAGCGCATTCTCTTGGAGAACATATCTCTTGAGAAGTTTCAGCTGTATCTTCGTATCACTTGTTTTCAAACAGCATCTCGATGGACGAGCTTCGCTACCTGCGGGAGAGAGAAGAACAGTCAGCTGAGCAGTTCACCTGGGAGGAGATACCAGCAGGCAGGAGGAGATACCAGCAGGGAGGCTGGGACGGCCGTACCATTCAGCGTGAACGAGGAAAGCACCAGTAGCAGCAACAGGGCGGACGAGGAGCGTGGAGCGGACGAGACGTTCATCTTCTCAGGCCGTGTTATCTCCAGAAATCTGAAGCTTCTCCGAGGGGCTGCATTTTTAAGCCCAACCCGGGGGAACAGAAAAAGGCCAGGTTCCTCCCACGCCACGGTCTAGATTACCACCAACTTTCTTTCGCACTAAAACCAAGATTATACAAAACCACAAGTGGAACAGCGGTGAGGTTTTGTGCTAGTAATAGATTACTCTGGCCCGAAGTCCCCAGCCAGTCACGCAAAAACCTTAAGCTACACAAAACCTGTTTGAGTTATTTATGTTTAGCTGGTGATTTTGGCTTCGTAACTCCAAAACTCCATATAGATCAACACTTCCATGGAACTGATCTGGGGAGAAACACAAGCTGAGGAGAATAAACAACGCGAGATGAATCCCGATTGGTTGAGAGAGTACCCTGGCTTTATTGAAGATGCGCACAACGTTTCTGCACCCTCAGGGTTCATTGGTTTCCTTGGTTTCTAGGTCACACTACGCTTCTCTCCTTTCCCAACCACAGAGTAAGACGCTGGAGCCCCCAATGAGTATCTGCCGTGGTGTACAAAACCCACTTATTTTTGAAGTCTTGTTTAGAAAAGGGAAAGTACACCATTGTGAGTTTGTGTGCGTGTGTGTGTATTAATCATGCGCGGTTCTCGGCTATGTCTTATGGACTCTGTGTGATGCCACTACATTTCAAATGTTCACAGTCAGCATCTACTGGCCTTTTCTCCTTAAGAGACCTGGTTTACACTCCATATTTAGTAATGGCACAGAAATGAACGTCACTAATGCACAAAGCTTTGTTCATCATCGCATTTCATTTCCCGGGTCTCACAACCTTCTTGATTTATTATGTAAAATAAATGACTGGATGGAAAAAAAAACTCTACTGAATGTGTTAGTACAGTGCTCACTTAGGATTTTAAAAACTGCTAATCTCTAATGAAAAAGTCTACGGCGTCGTAGTTTAGACACTATGACATTTTCCACTATGAGAATTACATAAAAAAAATATACAATGAATATTTTGCAGGTTTCTAAAGAAGTCGGAAAAGCAGAAGCATTCTGACCACTGACTCATCATGAGCACTCGGTCTCGAGGGGCTGGGGGGTTGGGGCGGGGTAGGGGATGGGGGGGGGGGGGGGGTAACAGGGTGGTGTGGGTTCACCGCACACAGTCACAGTTGAGAGGAAACTTTTGCTTTGACCACAGCTCCCAGGGTCTCACACAGCCATTCCACAAACCAAGCTGTCAAGTGTGTCCTTAGCATGGTTGTCGCTACAGTAAGATGTAAAACTCAAGCATTTACCTCAAGATGTGTGTTCACCAGCTGCCTGGAGTGACACTAGCTACGGCCCAAAGGCTGAAGAACACACACACACACACACACACACACACACACTGGAAGAACACACACACTGGCATTGAAGTAAAGGGCTGAATGATGTCAGCAAGACTACGGTGTGATGCAATTGAAAGCAAACATGTTTCTCTTTGGGACTGAACACAGAGGACATGTGATTCTAGACTTTCTGCTTTTTGGGAAAACCATCAAACCTGCCAAATTCTTCCTCTGTTGTGGGAAACGAGGTTAATCACTACACCCCTAAGATAAATTAAACGATTGATCCTGTCTGAATTAAGAGATATTTGCGATTGCCCACCGATAGCAACTCACAGCCAAGTGAAACTGAGATCACATTTTACCTTTCAGAGCAAAGCCATTTAAATGCTTCCACAAAGAGAAAGTCGCTGAGATTAGATGTGCTGTAAAGTAAAAATAGTGTCGGATCAAGCAGAGGAATCCAGTAGGTGCAACAGACAAAGACACACACACACACACACACACACACACACACACACACCTTGCAGCTTCTACACACACACTTAGGAGCATGTAGAAACCTACCTTTATCTCAGGATATCGACTCCAGCAGAGATGTGGGGATCAAGAGCATGCAACAGGGGTTAATACTCGCCATTCTCCGCCATCTTATTTACTGAACATCCCTGCATATTATTCACTGCCGTGGCAACACACCCTCTGGTTTCCACACCAGCACCACCTGTGCTACTATCGCACAAGGCTGTGTTGTCCTGTCCAATCATGTTGCAGGACATTTTTCTAGTCCTTTGGCAGGAAGGACTCCATTGATACTTGAAAATATAGTACTCAGAAAATAATCCTCAGAGAAATATATCGCACAGGGCAAACACTGGCGCGGCTGAGGGTCCAGGCCTCAATCAGGACTTTTATTTTGCTACAGTTGCAATTTGACAAAATTTCATGCTGACAGCTGGTTACCGTCACAAGGCTCCCAGACTTCTTCATTTAATGGTATTTGTTAAAATAGCAGCCAATTTTGCTACCACATCCTCTTTGTGTTTTATGAATGAGTCTATACTGCTGTCATAAACAGTCAACTCGAATAATCTCATTTTCACTCAGTACCCTGAGTATCATACCCTGATATGTTTGAAAGGCAACCGTTACAGTATCTGTGTTGAATTTTGGAGATGTAGCCACCTTTGTGGAAAAACAGAGCACAGGCAATAATCAAAGATTATGGAATACGCCCACCAAGGTTTCCCTCAACCAATGACAGTGTGAGAAACGAGTGCTCCGTGACCAAAAAACAGCTTCAGTCTTTAACCTTCTTTCCAACACAGATAGCAGGAATCCCACAGTCTTTAGCGCTAAAAGTCTCATAACAAAGGACATGAACTTTTATGTCAAGGTGCCTGCAAGCTCAAATGGGCGCAACTGGGCACACAAAAGGTTGAAAGACCCCAGCAAGATGCAACTGGGTGGGAATGTTTTAGTCTCTTATACAGGGGTGTAACCCTAACCCTAACTCTGGGGTTTACTAACCCGAACCTTAAGCACATGGGTGCTACAGTTGTACCTGAAGCATTTGACATTTTCCCCAGACCTCATGATGGTCATGGAACCCCAGAGTATGATGGGTCTCAAAGCCACAAAGATAAAGTGAATATAATGGTCCACTCCAAGATGGTTCAGTTTATCTTAAGTGGGTAAACATATTTATGGTTTAAGTAAACAGGCATTCAATGTTTGTCCACATACAATACATTTTATTCACTACGACACACTGTGATATTTTTAACGCCGTAAGATCTTAAACAGAGTAAACAGTAGACCGCACAAGTGACCCAACCCCCACATCACGTCCTGTAAGTGTTATAACTGACCCAACCCCCACATAATGTCCTGTAAATGTTATGTGACCAACCCCTACATCATGTCCTGTAAGTGTTATAACTGACCTAACCCCAACATAATGTCCTGTAATTGTTATAACTGACTCAACCCCCACATCATGTCCTGTCTTATAACTGACCCAACCCCCACATCATGTCCTGTAAGTGTTATAACTGACCTAACCCCCACATAATGTCCTGTGTTATAACTGACCCAATCCCCAACATAATGTCCTGTAAATGTTATGTGACCAACCCCTACATCATGTCCTGTAAGTGTTATAACTGACCAAACCCGACATAATGTCCTGTAAGTGTTATAACTGACTCAACCCCCACATCATGTCCTGTGTTATAACTAACCCAACCCCCACATCATGTCCTGTAAGTGTTATAACTGACCCCAACCCCACATCACATCCTGTAAGTGTTATAACTGACCCAACCCCCACATCACGTCCTGTAAGTGTTATAACTGACCCAACCCCCACATCATGCCCTGTGTTATAACTGACCCAACCCCAACATAATGTCCTGTAAGTGTTATAACTGACCCCACCCCCACATCATGTCCTGTAAATGTTATGACTGACCCAACCCCCACATAATATCCTGTAAGTGTTATAACTGACCTAATCCTCACATAATGTCCTGTGTTATAACTGACCCAATCCCCACATCACGTCCTGTAAGTATTTTAACTGACCTAATCCTCACATAATGTCCTGTACGTTTTATAAGTGACCCCACCCCCACATCACGTCCTGTGTTATAACTGACCTAATCCTCACATCATGTCCTGTGTTATAACTGACCCAACCCCCACATCATGTCCTGTACGTTTTATAAGTGACCCAACACCCACATCACGTCCTGTAAGTGTTATAACTGACCCAAACTCCACATCACGTCCTGTAAGTGTTATAACTGACCCAACCCCCACATCATGTCCTGTACGTTTTATAAGTGACCCAACACCCACATAATGTCCTGTAAGTGTTATAACTGACCCAACACCCACATCACGTCCTGTAAGTGTTATAACTGACCCAACCCCCACATAATGTCCTGTAAGTGTTATAACTGACCCAACCCCCACATAATTTCCTGTAAGTGTTATAACTGACCCAACACCTACATAATGTCCTGTAAGTGTTATAACTGACCCAAACTCCACATCACGTCCTGTAAGTGTTATAACTGACCCAACCCCCACATCATGTCCTGTACGTTTTATAAGTGACCCAACACCCACATAATGTCCTGTAAGTGTTATAACTGACCCAACCCCCACATCACGTCCTGTAAGTGTTATAACTGACCTAATCCTCACATCATGTCCTGTGTTATAACTGACCTAACCCCCACATCACGTCCTGTAAGTGTTATAACTGACCTAATCCTCACATCATGTCCTGTGTTATAACTGACCTAACTCCCACATCACGTCCTGTAAGTGTTATAACTGACCTAACCCCCACATCACGTCCTGTAAGTGTTATAACTGACCTAACCCCCACATCACGTCCTGTAAGTGTTATAACTGACCTAACCCCCACATCACGTCCTGTAAGTGTTATAACTGACCTAACCCCCACATCACGTCCTGTAAGTGTTATAACTGACCTAACCCCCACATAATGTCCTGTAAATGTTATAACTGACCCAACCCCCACATCACGTCCTGTAAGTGTTATAACTGACCTAATCCTCACATCATGTCCTGTGTTATAACTGACCCAACCCCCACATCATGTCCTGTAAGTGTTATAACTGACCTAACCCCCACATCACGTCCTGTAAGTGTTATAACTGACCCAACCCCCACATCACGTCCTGTAAGTGTTATAACTGACCTAATCCTCACATCATGTCCTGTGTTATAACTGACCTAACCCCCACATCACGTCCTGTAAGTGTCTTCTTTCTCCCAGCAAAGTTCAACCTGATGTATCCAACCTGTCAGAGTTATCTATAAAACAAGAGTTGAGAGGGAGCAACTCTCCTCTGCCCCCTACTGTCAGAACACGGTGTTACAGTCCCTGGCTCTCAGAGTCTGTGACGCGTCATGGCAGGATATAGCGCTGTGGGTATGACTGACTCAGTCTGTGTGGGCTCACCACAAACGGCTCCTCGGAGCTCCCAAGAGGCTGGGAGGGGTGGAGGGGAGGGGCGGGGTGTCAACCGCATATCCAACAAGGTTCTCATACGGCCTCAGATCTGTGCAAACCATCAATACCCACAGCAAATTCTTACTGATGCCTATGAAGACTGATCCTCCTAGGCCGTCTGACACAAGAGGCTCTTTGGCAAACACAGAGCGTGTGCTCCATTGCTGGGGCAACACCTGCCGACCTCTTGCTTCCTAACACACAGCGGCCGCTGTCGTGGCAACAGAGGTCCTAGCGACAGGGTCGAGCGTCTGATGCAACTCAATGGAAACACTTTGCTTTTCCATTTAAAATGCTATATTTATCTGTCCAGGGCACAGAGAGCAGTAATGCTGGGTTCTCATAAAGGTCTCATAGAATCTCGGGGTTTAGGGCACTCCCAAATCTCACGCCTTATTTTCAGCTACATTGCAAATAGAAGAAATTCGGTTTTTTACCAGTTGAGCAGAAATACCAATTTTGTCATCAGGTTAAATCCATTTACCCACAACATGACCCCAAACCAATTTCCGTTATTCTTAGATTTTAATGATTTATGTAAAAAAAAACAATTATCTGCAAATGTGATTAGAATACACCTTATCTGACATTTATCTATTTATTAATTCTGCCATTCATTTGCTCATAGATTTATTTGTTTATTAATACATGCTTTTTTAATGTGTGCATTGAAGTTTAGGTCAGGCTAACTGTGACGGGCAGGGTGAGCAAAATAAAAATGAAGCGATCACGCCAAGTCTCAGGGGAAAAGGATGGTTAAATAGAAAAGTGCGCAAACCAAAAACCAAGATCCAAATGAAGGATATAATGACCAGCGGTCAACTGGTACAAAGACAAGACATATATAGACAAACAAACAACCCTCAGGTGAGACGGATCACGGGCCCCACCCACCTGAGGGACGTACACAACAACCACAACAACAACGACAACTGCCGCTGTGGACAGAGGCGACCGGTAGGGGGCCATTGTACCATGACACTAACCCCACATGACCTACACAACAAAGCCATCCTTTAGCCATTAGCCTGCCATATTTGCACAGAAGTACTAAGAAAGTCTCTCCCTTCCCAATTAAAATGTTAAATCGGTGCTGTTCTGATTAATTTAATCCAAATACCAATTTTTATAATTCACAAATCATTTCAGGAGAAGATCATTTAAAAATCTATTTTACATGGTCAATTCATATTTCTGAGTGCAGGGAATGTTTAAGAAAGCAGAAAATTTGTGAAGTAAAAAACATTTGTGGAGTAAATAAATAACACACACAATAACAAAAAAAACTGGTCTCAGAGATCAAAGGATTTCATATTATGTATAAATGAGGTCCAACTTTACCTAGTTCACAAAGGTACCACACATGTACCAAACCTTTTCAAACGTTGAATTCATGGAGGAAAATGCTGTTTTTCAAGCGATAAATCATTTAAAGAAATATTCTTAGTATTCTTGGATCTATTATAACACGTAGTCTATTATAATGTAATCAGGTGTCACTTTCCAATATCAAATACATATATGCACATAGGCAGTGCCTTCACAATCCTCATCATCAAGTGCAGACTTTTAACAAACATTTTATTAATGTTTTGCCAATCCTTCATTCTTTGTCCCCAACAGACATTTACGCCACTTAACCTGAAATCACTTGGGCTCATATGCATATTTCTCTAAAATGCAGAAACTCATATAACACTTTGTGGTTTTATAAGTGACATTTGACATTTGAGAAACTCCTCCATATCTTCCAGTAAATAAGTGTAGGTTGTATTATGGATAATCAGTGTGTGCAGCCAATGGCGATAAGACCCAGGACCAGGCGCACAGACGCCCGGAGCAGGACCGGCACTGGTGATGTTTCAGATCCACTTTAGAGAGCCGCACAAGTAAGCAGCTGGGAGAATCTTCCCTGCTGGAGTGGCCACTAAAGCCCCGTAGCGCTGGATGCTGGAGGGTGATTCTGGCGTGGTGGTCCGCAAGGGTGAAGGCACGGGGAGAGCGTAAACAATCGGCTATGTGATCCAAGCGACGGAGCTGGCAGGCGTCCGACCGCCTCGGGTCTCGCTTTTTCATGGTGTCTGGAGACAGCTGGATGGGGGGGGGGGGGGGGCTGGGTGTCATTACGCTCCGCCAGTCGTGGTTAATCGTCCGCCTCCGTCTCCGAGTCGAGTCAGCGGGATTGTCCAAGATAAAAGTGGCCAAGATATGACAGTCCCTATGCCGTCTCTGAGACATGGACTGTTTATAACCGTAACATCTTGCGTAATGCGTGTGAGACCTTGGGATCCTGTGCCTCTGTGACTGGGATTTGGGCCAGAACCTCACCCTGACATACCAGCTGTAGTGCTGGTGTTTGGCCCTGACTCATAGCCTCTAGAGGACCGTTCGACTGCAATAACTGCTTCAGCCAGTCGTGCGGCGTGTCATGATGAGATGCCTCTCTATGCCTTATCCACATTTGTAGCTCTGGGTTGATGACCTTCAGGAACTTCTCAAGGACACGGCGTCTTACATTTGTTGTTCAGTTCTTTCAGTCATGCTTATAGATCATTGGAATCCCAATACTATAGATAATCGTAATTCCAATATAGATCCCCATACTTTTGTGCACTGTGAACTTAAACTTGGTCATAACTCAAAGTCTCCTCAGCATTCACGGCAACATAAGCTACTCCTGTCTTAAGGAGGGGCAATAAGTAAAGTTTCCGTTTTATTATCGGCTGTTCGCAGTCTTGAGCAATTCACTCAAAGGTGCTCACGTGATGTTCACAAGATGGTCATGTGATGTTCATTTTCATGAAATAGCAGGATTTTGGGGATTGGAAACTTCTAGAATGTGCTGCTTAGCTAAGCCACACTCTGCTGATGCAGAGTCTGGTGCTGGACGTGGGGTTACAAAGCTCCAGCCTTTTGTGCTGGGAGTCCTCGGCACTCTTCTGTGCTCTGACTGTAAGCTGCTTACGAGGTGGCGTGTTTTCAGGACACTACGGCTTCCAACTGGTCTGGAGATGAAGTGTTGCGTTGAATAGTCATTGCGCAGTGGCCTAGGCGGTTAGAAAACACAAGAGACAGGATCTTGGATACAAATTGTTTGATTTCATTCATTTTTGCCAGGACGGTCAAGTGAAAGTCACCCATTTCTTCCCTCACACCCAGAGGCTCAGTCAAAATGTTACATGGCTTATGCCGTAAAAAGGGTTTGAGGGGAGTGTTGATATGTGTTTCAGGAAACAGTATTGAAACTGGGTGACTGTTCCGACAGCGTTAGACAGCATTATGGGCCAGACAGCGTTAGACAGTACTATGAAAGAATTGCAGCATAGTGGACAAAGTTTCCCGGGACGCTTTTAAATTCTCGTGTCATTCATCAGCTATGCAAACAAATAATAAATATTTAAACATAAACTGGTTTCACTGGCCAGAACCTCAGAAGAGCTTGTGTCCAATATCGCGTTTAGTACAGCTGTACGGCTTCACCCCACCCCACTGCAGTAGCTCCCTCCCTCAAGTCCCTTTGACTTATCCAAAGTTATTAGGTGTGCTTCCACCACCCGTCCACTAGGTGGCCCGCATCTCTTTGCTCACACTTGAGCCTTGAACCAGAGAGTGAGGGTGTGACTCAGCGTTTCTCACTGTCCCTAGGATTCTGCTCTTCAGCACTGAAGTTGCTATCGTCATTCCAGCTGTCTGTCGGAGTGATGCCTCCAGATTAGTGCTCAGGAGCCTAATGGCCCCCTGTCACCACCGAGACAAGCTTGGCTTCTCTCATTCTCTCCATTTCTCTATTTCTCCTCTCAAAATGTTTTCAACAATTTTCAAATATAGTGAATATATATATATATAGCACAGAGTTCCCCCATAAAAAAACAGGATGTTTTGAATAGAAGTCCATTAGTTGTGTAAGGTAAAAATTTCTGCTTTTCTGCAACGCGGAGTCAGTTTATATTAAAAACAGAGTACATTTGTACACAGCAGAGAACAGTTGTACATCACAACATTCATTCCGTCAGGCCCTAAAGTTCCATAGCTCAGTTCTTTTTCTTTGAGTCTCAGATGTATTGCTGTTGAAATCCCAAATGTCACAATGCAGTTCATCAGGTCATTTCTCACAAAAGAGAAATTTTAGACACTTTCCAAAAATAAAAACAGGGAGGACATGATTAGTTCAGGACAGAATTTAGTTCAGGTCCAAATTGTAAATCCACAATACGAACAGCTAAATTATGTTGCTATTACATTAAATAAAAATATAATTTAAGTCATACTTCTAATTGCTCCATTCTTCCTATGATGTTAATCATATTTCCTAGGATGTTAACACAATACTTAATTTCTGAAAGGATGTAGGGGATACCGGGTATGGTTGTAACATGGGGAGAGTTGTTACACCATCAGTTCCACTGATCACGGATAAGATAGGAGTCACATGATCATTTCAGTATTTACCCAATTCCTCCCTGATCCCACATGGTGAATATCAAGGCTGGAAACAGGCACATGCATATTCCATAGAGAAAAAACTGATTTTGAAAGTACATTTCTGAATCAAGACTATATTTTGTTTAGTACTTATACTATTGCAGATAAAACCATATGAATTATATTACATTAAAATGTAGTTTCGCAGGTAAATTGTGATGTATTTTTCCCCTGTTAATTTCAAATCACCTTGCTAATACAGCTAGCTAAACAATGGCTGAAAGGGGTGGGGTGGGTTGTAACAGTTTTAAAAAGTGTTACAATCATCCCCATACATACAACTAAGAAACCTTTCTTGATTTTTAACAATTTTACAGAATGCCAAAAAAAAACATCTGATGAGGTCACAAGGACGAGTCAGTCAGATCAGTTGTGAAGGCACATGGTATCTGCCATGTAACACACACACACACACGCACACACACACACACACATTGACATTGCTTATTATTTGACCTACATGTTATTTACACAGGTACACTGTATTAGAGTGTTCATTAAGCATACATATTGTTAAATAAGTTTGTTCTAGTAAACTAATTTACACACACACACACACACACACACACACACACACACGCACGCACACACACACACACGGAAGCACGCACACAAACACACTCCTGAGTAAAACAGAAGGTGGATATGAGCTATGGTCAGTCACAGAGAGAGAGACATTGTTTTGTATTGTTCTTTTATTATTTTATTTCAAAAACCTCTTTTTGAAGCATTTTGCATGGTGTGGCCTCCGTTTTTGCTTTTTTTGTCTAATTTACAACTTACCCCAGCATGTGTTACAACCTACCCCGATAGTGGGGTAGGTTGTAACAAAGGAACACCATGTATTTGACATCAACTCACAAAGGCTGTGATATTTAAATAGAGTTTTGAATTGGTGCCATTTGTAGTAAACAAAATGTGTGTACTTTGTATAAAAGTTTGAGAACTCAAGCTTAAAAATTCAAAAGAACTTAAGCTCAGAAGAGTTACAGGTTCTGAAGCTAAAAGTGTTACAACCATACCCGATCTCCCCTACATACATACACTCACTGGCCACTTTATTAGGTACACCTTGCTAGTACCGGGTTAGATGCCATTTTGCCTTCAGAACAGTTTTAATGGCATAGTTTCAACAAGGTACTAGAAACATTCCTCAGAGAGTCCTGCCCATCTTGATATGCTAACATCATGCAGTTGCCATTCGAGTACAGTGAACTTACTGTATGTTAAAGAAAAAAGTCTGAGATTATTCGCGTTTTATGACATGCCGCGTTACCCTGCTGGAAATACCCATACAGATGGAGACACTGTGGTCATAAAGGGATGGACATGGCCAGCAACAATACTCAGGTAGGCTGTGGCGTTGACTCGGTGCTTAATTGGTACTAATAGGCCCAAAGTTTGCCAGAAAAACATCTCCCACACCCAGGGCCGGAGTGGGACACTTTTTCAGCCGGGGAGTTTCATGCCCAAATCCGGCCCAAAATTATTTTTCCCTCCCAATCGGCCCAAACTAGAGATAGACATGAGCCGGCCCATCGGGAATCCTCCTGAATCTCCCGATTAGCCACTCCGGCTGTGCCCACACCATTGTACCACCACCACCAGCCTGAACCGTTGATTCAAGGCAGGATGGATCCCTGTGTGAATTGTAGCCTCAGTTTCCTGTTCTTAGCTGACAGGAGTGGCACCCGGTGTGTCTTCTGCTGCTGTAGCGCATCTACCTCAAGGTCCGACGTGGTGTGCATTCAGAGATGCTCTTCTGCATGCTTCGGTTGTAACGACTGGTTATTTGAGTTACGGTTGCCATTCTATCAGCTCGAACCAGTTTGGCCATTCTCCTCTGACCTCTGGCATCAACAAGGCACTCACTGGATACTTTCTCTTTTTGGACCATTCTCTGTAAACCCAAGAGATGGTTGTGCATGAAAATCCCAGTACATCAGCAGTTTCTGAAATACTCAGACGAACCCATCTAGCATCAACAACCATGCCACGTTCAAAGTCACTTAAACCATCTTTCTTCCCCATTCTGATGCTCAGTTTGAACTGCAGCAGATCGTCTTGGTCATGTCTACATGCCTAAATGTATTGAGCTGCTGCAATGTGATTGGCTGATTTGACATTTGCATTGATGTGCAGTTGGACAGGTGTACCTAATAAAGTGGCCGGTGAGTGTATGTCTTTAAAGATATATTTCTGCAGATTAATAACTTTTGTTATTTAAAAGTAAATCATTTTAGTTATTGATTATTTTGTTAAAAGTTTGTTGAAATCATTTTCATCTGTGTTTTGTTTTTCACTTTAACACTTGAAGATTACATATTGGTAATGACATGTGGAGGTTTTAAGATCTTAAACCGTGGAATATAAAAGTATTAGTTCAGGACCTTGGGAAGGTGAGGGTATATGTCATAGCACTGTTCACTTTTAATAATAGGCTAGTAAAATAATCGTTGCCAAAGTTAATGAAAACACGATACACGATTATCATTAATTGTAATGTCTAATATATGTCTTTAATAAAGGAGTGTAAAATGTTCTCTCTTTATCTCTCTGCAGAAGTATGAGAAAGTCCTCGCATCTTCCTCTTATTCATGTCTTACCCTGGGTGGGGAATGAATAAATGTTCAATTTATATAGGACCTTTCAAGATACTCAAGTTCAGTTCACAATTTTAACAATTCTTACACAACCAATCACACACACTGGCAAGAAGCAGCAGCCAATTGCACACAGCCCCCTGGGGGACAGAATGGGGTGCAGGAAGGGGAGAGGGAACAGACCCAGGACATACAAACACAGACACTCAGACAACTGTTTTTATTGGACATGAAGAGACACACAGTCACATACTTTGTGTGTGCCAATTTACCGGACCTCCACATTTTTGGACTGTGAGAGGAAACCAGATACCCCGTAGGAAACCCACACAGACAGAACATGGAAACTCCACTCAGATAGGGACTGGAACCCAAGACCCCATGGCTGAGAGGCAAACATACCAACCACCAAGCCTTCATGCATCTCAGAGACCTTTCCCAAACCGAAGATCCTCTGGATTAGAACATTCTTTGCTACAGAGTACAGTGAGCATCAGGACATGATGTGTACAGTAAACAGCTCTCAACATCTTCAGAATTAACCTTAAAAAACATTTAAAAAACCTTAAAAAAAAGGGTTAGGTTTAACCCTAACCCTAATGTCAGGAATAGCAGATAACATAATCACGTTCACCTGTCTCACCACCACGCCCACATTCCGGGCATACTTAAGCACCCAGACTTCACTTCCTGGTTGCGAAGTATTGCCTCATGTCGTTGCATACCAAGCCGTTATTCCTGATTGTCTCTCTGTGTGCCGAACTCTGCTTGTCCCCTAGACCACGTCTCCTGCCTGATCCCTGGATACCTCCCGGACTCTGCCCTCGCCTCTCGACCCTGGACCGCACTGACCACCGCTCCCACGCTACTGCTCTGCACCTGCCATACGTCACTTTGCTCATCTTGTGGCTAGTTGTACAGAGTTATTCAAATAAAGAACGTGTTATTCCGCATCAGGATCCCTCTCAGCGTGTTCTATACGTTACACCTAACTTCTCATTCATCTGTACCTGATCATGTCTTCATTGTGCTGTGTGATCTATGTTCTTATTGGTTCTGTGCTGTATGTCCGTTCATGTCCTTTTATGTACTGACTCTAGTAAGCATCTTTGGGTTTCTGAAAACCACTACACAAGTAAAATTTATTCTAATGATGATGATGCTGGTGGTGGTGATGATGATGATGATGATGATGATGATGATGATGCAACCACACACATTTTCATTGTGTTTCTTTCTGCCTTGTGCTGGAGACCTGACATACAAGCAGGTGAGTCTTAAAACGTCCTTAAACTTGACTCGTTTAAAAAAGGTTTCATATTTAATTATTTCAGGGATTTCTTTTGCCTAGTCAAATATCACTGCAGCAGAAACAGATAACTGAAAATTTCATTTGAAATCTGAGTTAGACCACATGAGATGCATGTTTTATTGCAGAATAAATGTTAAGAGCCTATCACGTTCCTGTATGCAAATGATGGCTATTTGCATACGGAGAGCTGTGTTTCAGTGCTGATATCTGTGATGCTGTCATGTTACAGCCCCTGACTCCTCCCTTTGGGCGTGTGTTTACGTTGTCTACGTCTAGTCATCTGGGTCTGTGGATCTCCGTGGGTGCGGTTGTGTCCGAGTGTTCATTGGTCTCACCTGTGGCTCGTCTCGTCATCACTCTGGGTTTATGTGGTTCGTCTATTTAATGTGCGTTCGCGCAGTATCCCGTGCTCGTCTTTGTCAGAGTCATATATGTTTAGATGTGTGATTGTTTCACATGCGCTATTCACGCTGTATGTATGTGTAAAATAAACGTGACGTTTGTGAAAGCAAGGATTCTGTGCCTCGTCTTTCGCCCTGCCCCGAGCGTCACAGATGCACTAAGCAGTACTGTCTGTTACATCTGCTCGCTTGCTTGCTACTGTTTTACTTTCAACAATTGTGTTTTACCACACAGATAATTAGTCTTTTACTTTTTCCTGCCTGTGTATTGTATTGACCCATGTTTCAGAGAACCGAAAAGAAGAATGGTTTGAAAGAGAAAAGACTTCAAACAACACAGAAGGACTCACTTCACCTCTTGCCCATTACAAAATATTCTCGATACAATCTTAATAATGTATTTTTTTGTCCAAAGTTATTTATTCTTTAATCAAAGTGGGAAAATTATGGTCATTTTCTTTTTCAGAATTTCAACTGCCAGATCCATTTTGCTCAAAGACAACAAGATTTAAGCTTGCGACCTTAAAATAGTTCACTACACACTTCAGCATAAATCACAATGTCCATTCAGAGCTATAAGCTAAATAAGATTAATTCATTTAATTTCTTATTCAAAGCCTGATGCAAAGTCGCTCCCTTAAAGCTTGCCTACAAAATTAGGACCTTAAACCCTCCATAAACTATAATCACTGACCATCTAAAATATCACTTTGCAGGTTAATAACCCAGAGTACCACTGTACTATGCTCTACTCCAGAAAGTGCATGGGTCAAAAAAGCCATTATGGTGGTAGATGGAGGCAAAGGAGCCATCTTGCTACCTTGGCCCACAGCAGGGCCCTCAAGTCTCACGCATTGAGCGTGTGATACACGCATTTGACCGTCTTCACACGCTCACACGCCACACGCCACTTATTTACCTCTGATCCATATCTATGTCACCCTCCACTGGCGATCGATCGCGATATACAAACACCCCCCCCCCCCGCTCAACAACAACTCACGTTCGCCATCCCCCCCCCGCTCAACAACTCACGTTCGCCATCCCCCCCTGCTCAACAATTAACGTTCGCCTGGATTCACACTCTGACATGAATCCAAAACTTTAGAGCCCTGGCCCACAGTGACATGAACCTCTCCACATCCAAACTGGACCGAGCCCATTTCAGAGCAATTCCAGAGAGCAGAAGGGTTGTCAAGGTTCCACAAGGACCTTGGCAAACATCTACACTGCGACTGCAATAGTACCTGGTGACTCGGAGACCTTGCCGGACAAAAAAGTTCCTGAATTACCATTTAAACAAATTGATGATAGTTCCTCATTTTTATACTCCACTCTATTATAAAGATAAATAATCAGACTGCAATCCATGGAAAGTTCTGTTTATCTGTGTGTAATTTCCTTGAAGGTGTTTGTGACGTGGCTCGCGCCACGGAGCGAGGAGACGGACACAATCGCTGAGAAGAGCGAGATTTATTAAAGGAAATACCATACTCATCGTCAGATAGCCAGGCAGGGTCGATAGCAGGAGGGCAGTCCGAGAAACACGCAAAGACAGGCATTACAAGACAGGGAGCACGGGAAACAGGAGAAACACAAAAGCGGTCGGGTACAGAGAACAGCAAAGGGACAGACACGATCACAAATCAATTCAAAATACCGGACAAAGGACAAGGGAGACTCAGGGCTTAAATACATGGAAACTAACTACGAGCAGGTGTAGACAATGATACAGGGGCGTGGCAATAAACAAGGGAATTACGAGACAAACGAGTGGGGCGGGATGAACAGATACGGAACACAGACACGAGGGGTTTGGAGTGACAGCTAACGGAGGGGGACACGGTCATACGTGACAGTGTTAAATCTTCCTTACTCCCTGCCTGAAAAGCAACATAGCCTGATCCTCCTGTTTGCAGACCTGACGTCTAACATGTGTGAGCAGTTAGCAATTCTGAACCAAAATCAGGACTTCAGAAGTAGAAAGAGTGGAAATAAATAGAGATAGAGAGTAAAAAGAGGGCAGGCAACTTCTAACCCATTTCTTTCAGAAAACAGGTGATTGAGAGCTGTTGCCAAACAGGAAACATGCATAGTAATGTACGCTAACTAGCAATTAGCTACATGTGCAGCCATTTATAAATAGAACAAGTGGATAAAGAAGTGCAGGAAGTCTGAAGGCAGGACGCGCTGTCACACTAGCCCCTCCCCTGGTGGTTACCATGGTAACACACACCAAAAGAATATTTTAATTACCAAAAGTAAATGTTTGTGAAAAATGTTGGTGTTAAAGTGAGAACATTCGCTAAAATTAGCGATTGTTTATAATGCTAATCCAGTCGATCGACTTCTTCTTGGGGCTTTATGAATGTAGTTTCACATCCTGTCGCATCCCCTTTGGTTTTTTTGATGAATGAATCCCTGACAGACTGTTTCTACTGACAAGCGGAAGTGTTAATCTGATGACCTCGGTTTCCCTTCATTGAAGCACAGAGCCATCAATATTTTAATATGTCTCTGGAATTGTGAGATGTGAGCAGACTTGGTTGAGACAGAGGGAACCATGAAGATGGAGCAGCTCCCACATCACGTAGTGGCACAGGCGTATTGTCTGTATTTGGTTTTCTTTCTTCATTTTCTTTTTTGAGAGAACTCTCTATGATAGTGTCTGGCAGTTAGAGGCAGACATTACATTTATTGAAGAGACAAACAAAACTACAAAACGTGGAACAAAACAAACCATACACAAACCATGAAAGCCAAATAGCCCAGACAAAAAAAACTAAAACATAGAATCTGGAAAGCATAGAAGCAAAAGGGAAACAAAGACATGAACAGGCAAACTACACAAGATGCATTTTAGACACAGTGCTTAGAACCACAATTGCCGATCAAGAAAATGACCAAACACACAGACTACACAGACTAAACCGAGAACTAAACAAGACACATCTGAAAACAAATGACAGGGACATGACGGGGGACACGGGAAAACCAATACATCTACGATTGATGATTGATTAATTGATGAGATTGATGAAACTTGATTGAAATGAGATTGAATAAACTCCTGAATTTGAGTTAAGAACTAATTGCCCAACACATTACTGACAAGTCGTCGTCTTTATGTAAGAAATGTGGCTGGAAAAAATTCTTGAATGATGACCAGCAATTGCTTAAACATTTGGTGAAATGAAATCATTGAAAAACAGAACTCAGGGATTTGTTTAATAGTGAAGAGCATTTCCACATGCACATGAGTGAAACTAACCACTCATCAGTGAGACTATCCTCTCATCAGTGAAACTAACCACTCATCAGTGAGACTATCCTCTCATCAGTGAATCTAACCACTCATCAGTGAGTCTATCCACTCATCAGCGAAACTAACCACTCATCAGTGAGACTATCCTCTCATCAGCGAAACTAACCACTCATCAGTGAGACTATCCTCTCATCAGTGAAACTAACCACTCATCAGTGAGACTAACCACTCATCAGTGAAACTAACCACTCATCAATGAGACTAACCACTCATCAGTGAAACTAACCACTCATCAGTGAGACTAACCACTCATCAGTGAAACTAACCACTCATCAGTGAGACTATCCTCTCATCAGTGAGACTAACCACTAATCAATGAAACTAACCGCTCATCAGTGAGACTAACCACCAAAACTGCTTTCATTTGCTAGGGAACATAACGACTGGACTATGGAGCATTGGAAGGAGTGTGGTCTGATGAGTGCGGTCATGTGGTCTGACGAGTGTGGTCATGTGGTCTGATGAATCCAGATGTATCCTGTTTCAGAGGAATTCAGAGAGAATGAATTCTGAAGTATACAGAAACATTTTGTCTGTCAATTTATGGAGGAATGCATCCAAACTAATTGGAAGGAAGTTGACACTGCCAGCATAACATAGGATTTCATCAAGGGAAAAACATGAAAGGTTTTAGACTGGCCAAGTCGATCTCCTGACCTTAACCCAACAGAAAATGAATTTCACCTCCTGATGTGGAGACTGAATAGCGAAACCCCGTGAAACAAACAGGAACTGAAAGACGCTGCTCTAAAAGCCTGGAATAGTGTCACAAATGAAGAATGCTGCGTATTATTGAGGAGCCAAATGCTCCTCTTGGAAGTTCTCCCTGCACGTGGAACTAGACCTCTGCAGGATGCCCAAGGCTCACCCACAACTTAAACTTGTTCCTAACATAAGAGTGTTCAGACCTATGCATAACTCATTAAGTTCTTCTTAACTCGAAGCTCACGTGCAGTTCTAGTTTCCTACAATTAAATGAACTTTGTTTGTATGAATCATGGTTTAGTGGTGTCACAACAACTCACTATGAAGGTTTATTTGTTCAAATCTAGGCACAAATATATATTGTTTCATTTTATTCCAGGGTTTTAGTCATTTCATTCACATCAAAGAGTGATGATAATGTGATATAAGTGCATTAGATTATTTGTTGACGTACACATATAATTAAATAATCTTAATTCAATTAAATGTCTTTTTCAATGTACAAAAAAAAAAAAAAATCTAATAAATATGGACTCCACCCGCACCTACTACACCACCGTCTACGCCCTGTCCTCTGTCCACCACTTCAACACTATCATCTCAGATCTTTGGGCTATATCTTACAGAAGTCCCAAGAAAGAAAGAGCTCGGCTCATGTCGATACTTGGGCCGTACCAAAATACACTTGCGGATTTACGGATACTGGGGATTTCCGTTTGTGGCTTTCCAAATATGGCCAGATCTTTGTCGAGTGACTGCAAAATGTACAGCAGGCAGTGTAATAGGAGTAGCATCACCCCAGCAATCCTAATAGTGCAGGAACATAACGGGGTCTCTGATCACATTTGCCCAGTAATTATGGCCATTTTTCAAAGAAATTAATGTAAGTGACATATTTACCAAAAATGCTCTGAGTGGCTCTACTTCCTCTCTTCCTCTTTCTACTTCCTCTCTAACGTAAGTGTTAGTCAATTGCCAGTTTCCCTTTTCAGAGGAAAATCCAGCTTACATCACATTCGGTTCTATCCACTAGCAAACAGTCCAGTAATAGAAGATGCAGATTCCTGGGCTGGATAAAGCAATGCGGATCAGATTTGCGGGTTCTGTCAGCACTGAGGTGTTTTAGGGTCACTAACATTGGTGGGGGGGGGGGTCTTTTTCTGATGCACAGTGGTGAAGATCAGAGAAAAAACTGGGTCAAGTGTTTACGCAATGTGGGAGGGGCGGGGAGGGGGGTAGGACAACCGCACAAGGCCGTGAGATTGTCTCATGACCATGGATTTGGCACACAGATGATGGCAGAGGCGGTGGTGCCATGGCAGGATCAGAGACCAACATGTGATCCGAATCAAGGAAGTGCATGAAAGGTCATTTCCTGTCACTCACCCACACACCCATGCTCATGTCCTCACACTCTCTGAGCCATCATGCATCCATTACCTGGGTAACAGAACGCTTGACGTAGCACGTGAGTCTGCCAGCGAATTCCTACATCCTTCCTCTTTTCTGCTGTCCTGCTCTGACACCGCCTGTGTACCCTGGCCGACCCAACCACAGCGTGGCCCCCCTCACACACTCCACCGCTTCAGCTTGTCCATTTGTTTTGTCCCGTGTGTCGTCAGAAACTGGCCAGCCAAAGTGGAGGTTCATCACTGTATAATGCTTTACCACAAGACGTCCAGATGTTATATGTGTGGCAGAGCCTTCCCAACAGCCCTGACCTTACCGTGCCTCTGTAATGTCTTATGGGCTCGCATAAGAGTTTAAGGAGTATTAGAGCACACGAGTCAGTGTCAGATCTGCTTTATTAACAGATCAATGACTGTATTTTAAACTAAATATTCAGCTAAACTGACAGCTCTGAAAATCTTTTTTTGTAGATGATTTACAGCTAATCATTTTACCACTGTCACGTTGAGGACCTCCCATCCCCTCCCTTTTGGGCGTGTGTCTACGTCGTCTACGTCTACTCGTCTGCGTCTGTGGATCTCCATGGGTGCGGTTATGTCTTGTGATAATCCGTCTCACCTGTGGCTCGTTTCGTAATCACGCGGGGCTAATGTGGTTTGTCTATTTAATGTGCGCTCGCGCAGTGTCCTGTGCTCGTCATTGTCTAAAGTTTACACGTCTTTGTGTGTTGAATGTTCCACGTGCGCTATATGCGCGAGATTATTATTGTAATTAAAAGTGACGTTTGTCGCAAGCGAGGATTCGTGTCTCATCCTTCGCCGCTCCGCCGCGCGTCACAACCACATATGATATTTTTTATAGCAGACAGGCAGAAACTGACTACTGTGACTTTTTACCTAATAAAAATAAATCCTGACTAAAGTTGAAATTGTGTCATCACTTCGATACAAGATCCTTTCCAATCTGTGTCTCTCTCACAGACTGACTGAATTCAACAGCACATTGTCAAATCTTCCAAGAATAATTTGAAATCTCTTAATAAAGAGAAATAAGAATTTGGTGATTCAGTGTCCTCACAAGCTGAGGACAGCGTTTCTTATGACCAGTGTCCGGTGTCGTACTTTCCTTTTTCCAAGAAGAACTCACTTGACGGATTAGGAACACCACGACTTGCAGCCCCGCTGTTACTGTCATCATTAACCACAAGATTTCATCATGTTACATTTCCAGACAAACTCGCTGACCAAGCAAAAATGAACCGAGAGAGCTGTTCCTCAAAAAGGAACCCTGGAAAAAGATGGTGGAGGGTGGGGGGGGTGGGGTTGGCCGACCGGTTGTGGTTATGGAGCTGGTGGTGTAGGGGAGGGTCAGAGCATCCGGAGGCTGTGGAGGTTCCTGTTTTAGGAGCATTTAAGACATCCTGGAGAAGATGAACAGCCACAGCACCTCCAAGCCTGCAGCAGGACCGGATTAGAGGAGATCCTTGTACCAAACGCAACATGCACCTCAGCCTGACACGAACCGGCAACCTTGCCCTCCTCGCCGTGATTGTGGGCCTTTCAGTCATGTGGGCAGGTAAGAACTTGCTGATGCTTCAACACTGACCTAACATGGCACCCGACAGCTAACATAAACATTTGAAAGCTAACGTGAATGTTTGACAGCTAACGTGAAAAGTTTGACAGCTAACGTGAACTGTGTGACAGCTAACGTGAACATTCAGCACCTAACGTGAACATTTGACAGCTAACGTGAACGTTCAGCACCTAGCGTGAACATTCAGCACCTAACGTGAACATTTGACAGCTAACGTGAACGTTCAGCACCTAACGTGAACATTCAGCACCTAACGTGAACGTTTGACAGCTAACGTGAACGTTCAGCACCTAACGTGAACGTTCAGCACCTAACGTGAACATTCAGCACCTAATGTGAACGTTTGACAGCTAACGTGAACGTTCAGCACCTAACGTGAACGTTCAGCACCTAACTTCTCTTCCTCATATTCCCAGGCGCACAACCTATAAATCCCAACTGCTGTACAGAAGTTTCGACTCAGGAGATCACCATTCCTATAACAGGCTTCAAGCTACAGAAGGCCCGCCTACCATGTGTCAATGCTGTCATGTAAGTATGAGAGATGTACAGATAACACTCGACTTAGGAGAGACGTTTTAATGTCTCCTAACAGTCCAGGAGGGACGCATCCATGACACCTAAACGTAAAGGTCTCTCCGTTTGCAGCTTTTTCACCAAAGAGGGCATTAAATGCAGTCACTGGAAAGAAACGTGGGTTCGCCAAAAGATCAATGAGCTCCGAAAAATCCAGAAAGCACAGTAAGTTCTCCAGCAGCTCAGACCCTTAATAAAGCAAATAAATCCAAAATATGAACATGTTTCTTACACAGCCAGTAAAGTGAACAGTGATGTTGTAACTTATATGTCTGTATGCGTTTCTCCTTCTTACAGAATCGGCCAAAGTATGAACACCACGGCAGCCACAACAACTGACTACTAAGATCTTACTGATAGGCTTTAATTTTACCGTGGACCAGCACAGTGTACTTTGGGAGGTTGCATCCGACATATAGGTTTCACTAATTTTTCTGCATGATTTATTTATTACATTTAATTTATCATTTTAGAAAGAGCGGATATATTTATACATTAATATTTATTTGCATTTTTATACAAAAAGATTTAGACTTGCATGAATTGCAAAAAAATATTTTGGTGAAATTTAGGATGTTTTAAAAAGTGCAAAATTGTAAACTGTGTAAACAAACAAATGAATACATAAATAAAAAATTGTAACAATGTGAATATGAGTTAATGGTGTTTTGACTGCTCATACACTCAAATAAGTATTTAAAGCAGGTGTTTAGTGCCACCTTGCCCTACTCTCCCAATACCTACGTACATAAACACCTTCCACAAATAGAAACCTTCCGCATTCATGACCCATTTTGTCGTGTCATAGCCACACTTCGTAGGCAATATCTGGTGCAAAGATGATTCATAATATTGTCATACAATAATGTTTATCTAGTGTATCCGTAGATTTGACAATAAGGAGGGTTATTATGATCAAACACTGTACTATGCCAACAGAAACACTGCCGCTGGCATTTCAAAATATCTTATGTGCTGTAAACACTTTGTGAAACGTGTTACCTTAGCAGATAACTTTCTTTATAGCTTAAAGCCCTGTTGAGATATGCAAGTTGTATACATCATTATTCTATCATTCTGCTTTTACTCCTTTTAACTACTGTTCAAAATTGTATTCACATCAGGGACCGCTGATATATTTTGAGCATGGAAGTGAGAAAACATGTTATTTAGGATATGCATTATGCTGGCCAGTAATTTAGATGTGCAGATTAGTAAAAGTGTTTCTTAATGCATTTATTACACCATCATAGCACTTAAGTGTGACTGGTCCGATGTATCCTCCCTCTCTGGACATTCAAAAAGACAACATTAAAACTCCTGCCCTTCTATTCACTGTTGCAACATACTTTAGCTTTTATAATACATCTACATCTGGATATCGTTTTGTGAGCTATCTTATTTAAACTTCACACTCTGTATGACTTAAGCAGTTCAAATTTATAATTCCTTGAACTTTAAAGTAAAATCTTTGCATTATGAAATCCATTTTTAACAGGAAGTGTTCTTTTTTTCCCCCATGTGTGTTTGTGCACCGTTTCTCCACCCTTCTCTCTCTCTCTTTCTCTCTCTCTCTTTCTCTCTCTCTCTCTCTCATCTAGTCATTCATGTGGTGACTAGGATCTTGTCAAACATCTGACAGGAACACTGAGGAACTGAGAATGCTGCTCTCGTTAAAAGCTTACGTAAACTTGCTAATCATCATATTCGATTTCAAATCTTGGTGATTACTACATAACGTCTTATTACAAGTTCTTATTACAAGTTATCACATATTCTTGTGATAATGCAGTAAAAGAGCAAAGTTTAATCAACAAACACAAGTAATGAATAACTGATATATAATGTACAGTAACAAATTGATACTTCATTGCTTACTATCAAATAAATAATCTTTTGTAAACAACTGCTGAAATGTTATTTCACAAAAGCTAATAAAAATACACAAAGATGTATGCCATGCATGTATTCATGTGGACATAGCTAGGGTATATGCAGAAATACTGAAGTTAATTTCAGTACCTTTTAAAGACTTTTTAAAGACCTTCCAAAAACAGTTTAAGAACACATCGCCACTTTAAGTTGTAATCAGCAACAAATCTTTTACGTACATACTCAGATATAGTGGGAAGGGCCTTCATTTTCCACAATACATTTTTAGCATACTTTTAATGCTTTTTAGCCCCTGCAGTCTGACATCCCCACACTGACATCCCCTTGACAGGAGTTTCTTTTCTTTTCATTTTATTTTCTGTACAACAGGTTTACAGCCAGCTCTAGTTGACTAGTATTGTGATGTCTAATACACTGTACCCAGCTACGCCAAGCTGGTTCCATTCTCCATGACCAATCCAGAGTTTTTGATTTATCCCTCATACAAGCCCCATCTCCACTGAACTAAAAATAAGGTCACACAACAGGAAGGTTGAACGTAGTTACTGTTCGTTTTCCATATCTTCAGACTGTCTTCACACTCAGCAGAGGTCACGGAGGAGGCCAGTGTGTTGAAACTATCCAAAAGCAATGTTGGCTAATATCATTAATCAGTCATAGAACACGTTTAAATGTTCCATTAGCAAAGAATGATTGTACAGTTCTGCATAGGTGACATTAAAAAATAAATAAAAAAAGACAGTTGCTGATTAATAGATTTGCTGATAAAAGAAGGAATTTATACTTAATATTTGTCTTAAAAAATGTTTTACAATTTTATAGAAAGCAGACAGGTAACAAGTATTAGAGAAAATTCAGTTTAAAATAAAAATGTCACTGAACGTCAAAAGTCACTGAAATGGCAATCAAATATTACATTTTCTGTTTGTGGTATTTGACTCTCCTGGTCTGTCACCATAGGAGATGTGTTTTAGGTTCAATCAAAGCACACCAGGATCTCCACATTAAAGATGTGGTGCTGGAATACTACAGATGTTCCTGACCTGAACACAGACTATCATGAGACTGATACTATGTCTGCTCATGACTTTGTTACAATTTCAGTTTTTGCTTCTTTTGCTTAAGGTCTGTCTAGTTTATACTCAGTGTGACTCTACAACGCAAGCCTTTATGTGCAGTGAGAAATAAGGTGTACTATACCATAACAGTCACTGAAGCAACAATCGCAAACAGTGGACATTACTGTCAACCTGCAGCAAATTACATTTTGGGTCTGGAAGCTGATCTCTGATGAACCAAACAGGCATTTGTTGTGTTACAGGCTCCAGACTGCTCCACAATTTCAAATGTGACACAATTTGGATTAGGAAGATAGAATAAACGTAGGCAGGGATGATTCGTTTAGAAAATAAATGTCCAAAAATGATGCCAAGATAAAATGGGAGGTGAATAGAAAGGTCAGGAATGAGACACTCCGTCAGTGTTGTCTGCTGCATGTGTGGAGACCTACACGATGGAGACTAAGAAAGAGACAGAAAAGCAGAAAAAAGACCAAGCATGGTTTGATGTTTTACTAAATGTGTTAGGGTTACACAAACCTCAAAAGGTGAAACATTAAACAAAGTGCTAGGGGCAAAGAGAAGAAAGGGAGGATGTAAAATGCCCCAGACAGGCGATCAGTCCATGTGATGTTCTGCCTCTGTGTCCCAACAGGCCAACATCTAGTCCTCATGTGGTTATAGGAAAACCCACTGCATCTGAAAAACACACACATGCATACAAAAATATTTTTTAAATGTGGAAAAATAAAGCGTATGATACATAGTGAGATCAGAACTTTGTATAAGAATCTATTAAAATGCTGTGTAGGTGATTAAAAGCCTGGAGGTGGGGGTGGAGGGGGTCCTCTTAGTAGGTCTGGACTGGAGGGGAAAACAGCAGGGTCCGGTGTCTCCAGGGTCTGGGTGTGATTAGACTCATACATCCCAGTTGAATATTAGCAGATTGATTAAATGGTAGCTAATTTGGAGAGCCCTAGGTAACATGATGAGTTTTTGCTAATCCAGAAATCCATTGCCATAGGAAACAAAGCTTGTGAACAGCTTTAGGTTATATTTGGCAATTAAATAGATGGGGTCCGATTGAAAAAAAAAAACATATTTATCTGTTTGTGATTGCTGAGGGTGGAGTTACAATGGCCGTAGCGTAGAATTCAAACGGATGGATGAGATAGAGCTTGATTCAGATTGTAAGCTGATTGAGGTAGTAACCAAATAATGAAATCTAGCTATCTTAATGTAGATAACTAGCTAACTTAATGTAGATAACTACATTGCGAATACACCAGTATGTCCCTCATTAGCTCCCCAATTTATTATGGAAGTAAATCTACATCAATATAAAAACTTTAATGTAATATGCAAAATGGTAATGTAATCCTAAATTTGCATTTACATACAAGCAACTTTGAGCTCAAAATTCAAATTCAAATGCAATAATTCCATTTACATTTGCAATTTGGTAGACGTCTATTCATATTTCATTTACACATACATTTTGATGCTTTATTTGTGCCTTTATTTAAAATGTAATTTTCAACCTCACCACCACGCTAAAAAGACATAGCGCCTCTCCTGTTTGCAATAACATTATGATACCAACAGCGCTCAGTCTGTGTCAAAATGCATTTTGAAAATGCCTTCCAAGCAGAATGCATGTTCGTTCTCATGGTCTTCCACTACAGTCAGCCAATCAGATTCCTTATCTCTCCACTCATACCTCCATTAGCAATCCATGTTAGCTGGTCTGGAGAGTCTAATGCTCTGCAGGATTTAGCTCCAAGCATACCATTAGACACCAGCCAATCATAATCCTCAAGAATATCTGTGGTAGTCATGTAACAGGGTTGAAGGTCTGCAGGGCAAAGGATGTAAAAACCAGTCTAACCCCTGATTGTCTAATCCATTACATCTCTGGAGTGACCATTTCACTACTCATCGCCCCTTTGATCCTCACTTTCTTTTCATCACTTATATTGTTCGGTGTTTCCTAACGCACCTTTCTCTCTCCATTTGTGAATGTCTGTGACTGTATTTCTGGACTGTTCAGTGCTATTTAATTCAACGGTCCCAATAACTCCACCATTCTTCACCTTCTTTGATCTTCACTCTTGATGTTTTCATCACTGTCACTCAGCACTTTCATCTTATCAACACATTTACACATTTTACAGTAATAAGCCAACAGTCATTCTTTATTCTGCCATTTGGCCCCTTCTAAAACACCTTTTCTCGTCTTCTCTACTATGCCTCTATTCTATTCTTTTTTTCTTTTTCCAGTCGACGATTCGACACAGGTCTATGCCGCTTCAGTTTATCTCCCTCCGTCTCTCTCCCTCTCTCTTTCATCACGGAAATGTGCGTCCTGTTACATCGGCTACATGTTCTCATAGCCTATAATAATAATAATAATAATAATAATAATAATAATAATAATAATAATCTTTATTTGTATAGCACCTTTCATACATACATGTAACTCAAAGTGCTTTACAGTATAAATAAAAGAAACATTAAAAGGAGATAAGACAAAGACAAAAAGACAAAAAGAAAATGTTAAAAGAAATTAAAGATAAAAATATTAAAATAACATAAAAAGTAAAAAGTGAAGTAAGATAATAAAAAGTAAAGTAAATAAGATAAAACTATTAAGATAGAGTTTCTTAACTAAAAGCGGATCTAAACAGGAATGTTTTGAGACTGCTCTTAAAACTATGCAGGGATGAAATGCCTCTGAGCTCTTCAGGAAGAGAATTCCAGAGCTTTGGGCCATAGTGGCTAAAAGCACCCTCGCCAATCTTTAATCGGCTTTTAGGAATCACCAGTAGATTACTGTTTGAAGACCTGAGAGACCTGACTGGAACATATCTAACAATCATTTCACTTAGGTAAAGAGGGGCAAGACCATGAAGACATTTAAAAACCATGACTAGAACCTTAAAATCTATTCTAAAGCTGTAGTAAAGCCTACGACAATAAATATAGTCACTTCATAAAGCAAGTTAGACCTTTAAATTTAAACCAATATTTTTTAATGCTGTCGATACAACCTATTATACTGGAAACACAAGTCGATGTGAAGTCATGTATTACATAAAACATCGCTTCAAAAGCTTTTCGGTTAGTAATCTCGAAGGTTAATTCGATTTTAAACGCACTTGAACATGTGTGTGCTTCTAATGGCCTGCTGAGTACTGTCTGTACACTACAATAGGCTCTCTATTGCCACCGCCTGGTCAAACACTTAACACAACCTCAAAAGCAGCAGCAGATAGATTTACTAACATGACGACAGCCAAATCCCAAAGCCAATAAACGTGTCTCCGCTTTCTTTTTATGGACTCAGCCTTGCACACGGAATATGCAGCGGTTTTGCCGGAAGAATTAATTCAGGCTTACACCATGACTAAAAATTTAACAAGAGTCGTACTTGGAATTACAGAGCCTAGCAGTACATACTTTAAACATTTGAAGACCACAGTTTTATATACAAAGGGCTTTACGTTTAAGACCAGGAAAGAAGGCATTGTGATGATTTTACAGATTTGGTGGTCTTTATCTGCCGCACTAAACCAGAAGTGGTTTCCTTCAAATCAGAGGTGGGCATTCAGAAAGTAAAAGTCCTCGCCAGGGATTTTGCTCAGGCTTTCTGGATTGCGTTGATTCCACTAATTTTACCTGGATTGCACTAATGTACTTGACTAAATTTGAATATCTAGTAAGCTTGAGCAAACTCCTGGTGAGGACTTATTTTCTGAACCTCTGCTTCAAATCTTGAGTGTCTTGAGAGTGTCCTCAGACAACCTGTCGAACATGGTGGGCAATGCGCGCGACTGTCTGTTGTTTTTTTTATTTTATTTTGTATGTTAGCTGTTCAGCTAACGAACATCTCCAACTGACACTGGGTTTGCCAGCTAGGCAAATACAAGACTTCATGGTATTCATGTGTATTGTTTAGCTACTAAATATACATTTAACTATAAATGTCATATTTATCTATTGTGAAAACATCACTCTAATTATAGGTGATTAATAATAAGTAGATAAGCAGCTGACTAGTAAATAATAACTAATTAACCTAATAACTAGATAAGCAGCTGACTTGTCAGGAATAGCCGATAACACAATTATGTTCACCTGTCGCACCACCACGCCCACATTCCGGGCATACTTAAGCACCAGGACTTCACTTCCTGGTTGCGAAGTATTGCCTCATGTCGTTGCATACCAAGCCGTTGTTCCTGATTGTCTCTCTGTGTGCCGAACTCTGCTTGTCCCCTAGACCACGTCTCCTGTCTGACCCCTGGATACCTCCCGGACTCTGCCCTCGCCTCTCGACCCTGGACCGCACTGACCACCGCTCCCACGCTACTGCTCTACACCTGCCATATATAACTGTGCTCATCGTGGGGCTAGCTGCACAGAGTTATCCTAATAAAGATCGTGTTATTCCGCATCAGGATCCCTCTCAGCGTGTTCTATACGTTACATGACTAGTAAATATGGGCTCGTCATTTTCTTACCAATTGGTAACTGAAGCAGACGATGTGACCCTAGCTAGCTAATTGGTAACCTGTGATATTTTTTTTAATCCTCTAGGTAAATTAAGATCGCCTTCGCTATCAGTATGATATTAAAATGATAATATTAGAATGATGAACCTTTCTAATTCTGCAGAATCGGGCAAATGTACATTGCCTCGGAACTGCAAAATCTAAATGATAAGTACTGTAACAACATCTTGCAGCAAAGGACCCGCGCTTCAGAAGAATGCACAAGGAGTGAGTGGGTAGCTGTAATATCTACCAGCATACTCACTTTAATATTTATTACCATTACTTTAATTATACATAGTACAGTGATGATGATGATGATGATGATGATGATGATGACGTGGTGGCTCGGTAGTTTAATTGATCTGTGTATCAGGCCTATTAGTTATGTTTCAATGGTCTACTCAGACATCCAGTCAATAGTCATCTTGTAGTCAGAATAAGTATTGATGAAGAGTCATACAAATTGTGAATAACAACATGGTCTCTAACAATATATCTACACATTAAATGTTTCTACTATGGTGAGTGGTGAATAAATTACATGAACTCACACAATAGCATGCATATGTGTGCATGTTGTGTTATGGAAGTTTAACTATAGTTTAATGGAATCATTGTTTCTCACAGTTGGGTCATCGAATGTAGTTATTAAATTTGGAAAGAACCAAAATAAACATTTAAGATAAAATTGCTTAAATACATTCCATATTTATTTTGTGTTTAAACACATATATGTAAATAATAGCCTACTAAATATAACCTTGCATCAGTTTTGCAACTATCCCTAGAATTGCAGATTGTAACAATACATATTTTAAACATTTGAAAATAATAATTTTCTATACAGAGGGCTTTAACTGGGGCTATTTTTTGAGACAAGGAATGAATTCAAAGTGTAAAGTAGCCTACGTGTTCTGTTATAGAGTACACTACTGAGGAGCTCCAGAAGACATACCCTGACTGGACATCCACTGACCTCCTCAACCTTCGGCATATGTTTGACCGGTTTGATACCAATGGTGACAGACTGCTTGATTTAAAAAATGTGTGAGTGGGCTGATTAAAAGTCATGTAAGATCAACTGCCTGTTCTCTAGGTGGCAGCACAGACTAACTTTACATTCAGCCTGTTATTGGTTTCAAAAACAGGTGTGACTGATATTTTTTTTCAGGTGAACTGAATTGTACATGTATGTTTAGATTCAAGGAAGCACGGCGAATAAAAAGGCTCACAAACAATTTGATGTTTGTGTAGGGAATGTGTTTATACAGAATGATCGGGTTGTTGTGAACGGTTACCTACTCTGATTGGGCATCATCTTGCTAACAGCTGAAGATGTTACTCGGTAGCTTATGTGGAGAAGCAGGCTGCAGGATTTTCTTTGTGTTGTTTTAGAGCATGGCATTCTGTTGTCTAGTAGCTGTCTTCTACAGCCAAACTTCTCAGCATGATTGTGATGCTTTGTGAGCGAGAGAATGTGTGTGTGTGTGTGTGTGTGTGTGTGTGTGTGTGTGTGTGTGTGTGTGTGTGTGTGTGTGTGTGTGTTCGTGCGGAAGGTGTGTAAACTTTCTTTTGTGTTTCCGTGTATTGCATTCTTCGTGTTTTTTTTTTCTTCATTTTGCTTTTGTTTCCCCTGACAGTGATGCATAGACTTCACTATGAACAGTGCCACTCCTGAACAGCGGAAGGCAATGTTTACTGAGGCAGATAAACGTAAAAGTAACTATCTTAACTTTGAGGAGTTTCTCCAGGTTAGTATTTGATATTTGATCGTGGTTACCCTGTTACCTCGCATTCCAAACACCGCATACAACAGGCACAAAACTGTATAACCTTGGATTATACTGAACGCTGCATTTACATATATATATATATATATATATATATATATATATATATTTTATTATGTGTATTGGATATTGCCGGCGATGCAACAAAAATCCCGCACCCACCTCTCCCCTACACCCCCACCTCTCCCCTACACCCCCACCTCTCCCCTACACCCCCACCTCTCCCCTACACCCCCACCTTTTGGATCTCTCTCAGATGATGCATGATGCCAGACTGGGTTCTCCGGTTCCCAGAGCTCCAGAAACTGAAGATGAGTATGACCCTGAAACACATGACTGCATCTGCGACGTGGCCCACATGGACACGTTCCAGCAGATGTGCTATGGTTTCTTCTGACCTTGTCCTCACAGAAGTGGGCAGTTAGACAAGAAGTGGACCAACAGATGCATTGTATTATCTTTTTAAAATTATTATTATTATTTTAGTAGTAGCTTTTTCAACTACATGTGTTTAACTGAAAATACAAAGCAAATGCTTTAGTAAAGATTCAGGTGGTGTGTTTTAGAGAGTCAGTTTTGGCATATTGGCTATTGAAGATATGTTAACAAACTAAGGTTTAGGTCATGCAGAGTTTGTCCAATCCATTATTTACTCAGGGATTGATCTATGGTCTTCAGTTTGATGCCCTGAAGAGATTATAATGCTTGTAAAAAAAAGTTTTATTTGAAAATAAAAAGTTTGTAACTCAAATATTGTACAGTATAATTCTATACTATTTAAAACAACAAAATATTTCTGTTTGTGCTCAAGACATTAACAAAAGAAAAAGTGATAGAAAGATTAACGAGTATTTAATTGAAATATTTGATTAAAAAACACACAAATGAAATGAGCCACTGTAGATGGTAATGTTGCATGAAGAAGTTCTAGACGCTCCTGATGGTGGTCCAGTCTGAGAAGGTGTCAATGGCCGCATTCTTAGGCTTCCGCTTTGACATTTCTTTCATTTTATCACTGAAAAAAAGGAACAAATTACTGCCACTGTGACTCGGAAGCACTTCCTGTTTACTGGGTTTTCTGAGTAAACAAAACCCTGCGAACAACACAGTGTTTCTATAATTACATCCGCCAATTTAAGCTGCATTCTTATTCAAGGTTCAATGTTCTTGCATCAGTGAGTCATAAAGGCTCTAAGAGCAGTCATGTGTTACCTCAGATGTTTCATGATCTTTCTCACCCACTCATCCTCCATGCTGGCACATACCTTCTTGTTGCGCTTTGTGAGAAACCTGAAACGTTTTTCAGAAGAAGATGTCTTACTTGTAACTAATCGTGAACTCGTTCTGATTCACTATCTGACGTGAAGCGCTGACCATGTCATGTTTTAAATCTCATAATTTCGAGTCACTCCACAAGAGGTTGCGGGCTGTGCGGAGGGTTTGTGGGGGGGTTGAGGGTTTTCGGTGTGGGTGTTGGGTCGGGGGTGCGGTGCGGTCAGGTGACTCACACGATGGCATTGATGCGGCACACCTCAAGGGAGCTCTGCTCGTAGAAACCTTTGACCATGCCCAAGCTGAGGGGGGTGCGCGTGTACTTCACACAGCAGGCGTGGTTCAGTGGCCCATCTGACATCACACACACACAATTCTGCCATTGTACATCTCCAGGAATTGAAAACTCTCCAAGTCTGATTCAACTCATAAACACAGCCGAATAATGAGCAGGTGTGTTAGAGTGAGGGGAAACCTGTAACATCAGTGATATATATATATATATTTTTTATTATGTGTATCGGATATTGCCGGATATTGTGGACCAACAGATTAATTTTTAATTAATCTGGAAATTTAATTTAATTAATCTGTTTAATTAATCTGTTAATTTAATTAATTAATTTTTTTAATTATTATTATTTTAGTAGTAGTTTTTTAGTAGTAGTTTCAATTTCAATTTTTCAAATTTCAAATTTCAAATGATTTTAAGATCTCTGGTAAATAGCTCTAAAAGTCAGTTTTAATATCGACCGAATAGATTATAAACTCCATAGACAAAGAAAAAAATGGAATTCATGCTAGACTGTGTGGATCGAGATAATGCTAGCTTGCTCCTGATATGCCATTCAGGATTTTTTATCCATCTGAAACACACGTAGCCAGCTCTGCCTATCCGGGGACATAAAGTATCTCTGAATGTTACACGCACTATAACTTCTACAGACCTGAGCTATGTTGTAACCTCTCAGAACTGGAGTCATTACATCCCTTTGTTAAATTACCACTATACCTTAGAGCCGTGTGACACCTGAGGAGGAAAACCTAGATTTTGCTTAGCAGAAACAATCTTCTACAAGGTTACAATTTCAAAAGTAATTTTCGAGACTACATGCATCAGCATAACCAAAAGCAAGTGTCAAATCAGTGTCAAAGACAGATCATCTCTGTACCAGAACTTACATGCTGCTGAAGTCACACACAGTGTGCACAGGACCCAGAACGCGACGGCAGTGATGGTGACTAGAAGTCTCAAAGACATGATGGCAAATGTTCAATCTTGTTGGCAGTGCCTGTCATGTGTGTGTGTGATGCGTGTGTCTTATATATTAGCAGATAGTGGGGTTAACACATTACCTCTCCCACACATACAGCAGGGGGCCTGTAAGAATAGAATGTGGTTACATAAATGAGGACGACGGAATCAGATAAAGCACCCTTAAAAGGGGACAGGAAAGCCAGACATGGAAGATGTCTCAGAGGTGCTTACAGTGCACTTCTTAACCACAGACGATTACTCGAGTGAAATGTGCCAATCTTCTGCAAACTTCCATGATCTAAAGAAAGGGTCTGCCTATTTCTATTAGTTTGTGATTAATAATTTTGACATTTTAAAATGCATTTTACTGTTTAAGAATTAAAATTTTTATCTAAAAAGTCAAGTTAGAGTTAAGGGAACTGTGTGTAAATTAGAAGCATGGCCTGGTCTGTCTGAGACTAAGGTCCTTGGTAAAATGCAAAGTTGAGTATCGTTTTCATATATATACCCAACTCCATGGACTCGAAAGCAACAATTTTAATGACAAACCATCTGCGAAAATTAGGTGGTGATTTTTGTGAGTTAAGACAACACACTCTTGTGTATCTGTTCCGGAAGGTTCTGTATTGTGTAATGGTGTGGAGCAGCCACAGACCTTCTCGTTCCCATGACCCATTTAGTGGTGGGGATTATTTTTTTTCACCCTTTGAGCAAAAGAGCAAATTAACACGCACTGCTTCTGTGACCTAGAAAATGTTCTGAGCATGAAGAGGCAACTATCAAGAGAGACTCACAGCTAATGTAAATATGTTTTATATTTAGCTTGTCTGGCTGTGCCTCTGATTATGTTTGTGCGGAATACTGTATAGACACAGCTGTTTACGTGATATATATATATATATATATATATATATATATATATATATATATATATATATATATATATATATATATATATATATCAGTATAGATATATGACTATATAGCTATATATAGGATCAGATTATATATATATATACATTTACATTTACGGCATTTGGCATACTTATCCAGAGCGACTTACATTTTTATCTCACTTTTATACAAGTGTGCAATTGAGGGTTAAGAGCCTTGCTCAGGGGCATATATATATATATATATAATTTGATCCCTTGCTTGTTTTTTTTTTTTGACATAGAAATGAACAGTAATAATTTTACTGATTTTACTGGTAGGTTTATGTTAACAGTTAGATATAGAATATCAAGAAGAAAATCGGGGGGAAGGGTGAATCTGTATATATAGGCTTAATTCATATTTAAATATTTACCATATTTGTCTTAAAAGGTCATTTAAGCTTTAACTATTACAGTAAAATGCCTTTAAGACCTGAAAGTAATTTAGTGAGGTGCATTTGAAATTTTTACTGGTAGTCTATATATTGTCCAGAGGGGGGCGCTGTCTCTCTAAATCTAAACTTCTATCATTTGTGTGGTTTGCACTGCTGCTGGGCTTTGTGCAGTAGGAGGTGGGGCGCAGACATCCTCCCTCAGAGCAACATGAGGAACAGGGGCTCTGCCATGATGCCTGCTTGAAGCGTAATAGCACAGAACAACAGTGAGGATGTGATCACTGTCAGTGAGCTGGTGGGTCAGTGACCTGGTGTGTCAGTGAACTGGTGTGTCGTGTGGTGGTGTGTCAGTGACCTGGTGTGTCAGTGAACTGGTGTGTCGTGTGGTGGTGTGTCAGTGACCTGGTGTGTCAGTGACCTGGTGTGTCAGTGAACTGGTGTGTCGTGTGGTGGTGTGTCAGTGAGCTGGTGTGTCAGTGAGCTGGTGTGTCAGTGAACTGGTGTATCAGTGAACTGGTGTGTCAGTGAGCTGGTGTGTCAGTGAGCTGGTGTGTCAGTGAGATGGTGTGTCAGTGTGGTGGTGTGTCAGTGAACTGGTGTGTCAGTGAGCTGGTGTGTCAGTGAACTGGTGTGTCAGTGACCAACTGTGTCAGTGTGGTGGTGTGTCAGTGAACTGGTGTGTCAGTGAGTGCCGGGATGTTCTGGGCTGGGCACTTTCGATCTAACTGCATGTGAAATGCTTCCTTTAAATGTCGGCTGGCTTGTCGTGTGGGATGTGGGACCAAACACAGTGGGTGAGAAGGGTACGGAACAAACGTAATTATGTTATTGTTATAACAGCAGTGGACCTCTGGCACACGACCCCTCCACCAAGACTCTTTACCTAGCATGTACTCGTGCGATCCACACACACACACTGAAGTGAATAAATCACTACCACTCTCGTCTTGTATGATCAGTGTCTTTCTCTCCCCTTTCTCGCTATTTAAAAAAAAACATTCTGAATCCTGCCCTTTCTGCGCTCTGTCAGCGTCTGCGTGTGTGGGACGATGCCGTTAGCCGCCTCAGCCTTTAGCCCGCGCTTCCGTCTCGCTGTCTGAATAGTCCGTTGATGTGGGAGTCTCAATGGTGTGGGTGTAAGCTTCACTAATTTTATTTCTTTGCAATTTAACGCTGATGACAGAGGCACGATGAAAGAGACAGCGCATTTGTGTGTGTGTGTGTGTGTGTGTGTGTGTGTGTAAGAGAGGGAGCGAGAAAAAGAGTGAGAGAAAGAGAGATCTCAGAATAGGTCATCTCTTGTCTTGTTCACTCTCTCACTGCATGGCTTCCTGCAATAAATATTTCATCATGGGTTTCAAATTGAACCCTTTCATATGACACCTGGGCTTTGGCGAACGGTTCAGACGGACCCGGTGAAAGGAGACGGCAGCAGAGTGCCCAAACCCACCGTTTCTCAGCAAAAGCACACGGCTAACCTCCGCACCCCCACTGATTTGGTTATTGATCGGCCCTTATACTTCATTGACCTGCAGCTTGACCTTGAGGTCACAAGGGTCGAGTAACGAGCCTTCACCTCGCCTCTTTATACCTCGCTACCTGAACAGAATAAAACATTTCTGCAGGTCTGCAGCGTTGAAATATTGCTGTTGTTTGTCATTCGAAAGGCGTCTGGGTAAAGTTGCAGCCTGTCGCTAGAAAGAATAGCAGAAGCTATTTGAGGTTGTGTGATAAGATGCCACTGCAGTAGTGTGCGTGTGCCGCTACCGCCCAAGCAGATCCCTGGAGAATCAGTGGGTATCCCTGGCCCAGTTGAGAGGAGAACAGGCTGATTTGAAAAGAAAATGATCGCTTGTGTGAGGTTCTCAGGCCAAATGAACCACGTAATGCAAAAAGTGCTATGCGTTTCCAAAAAAAGGAAATATAATTTCACCTAGGAAAGTCACCGTAAATTGGCCGTCTGCACAGTCTTCCTCGTCTTCCTCGTCCCCACCTGCTGCGTGCCATCTTTTCTTTTCTGCGCTAATGTAGGGGGGCATCAGTGTGATGTCATGTGATGGTGTGATCACAAATAGTTTATTTTGTTGTCCCCTGCTGCAGAGACGACTACGGCACTCCTCGAGATCTCCATTAAAACGTACAAGCTGGAAAGAAGAGACGTTCTGCTTTATACCACTTTTATCAGTCGAACTAGATGTGAAAGAGAAGATGGCTAACCCCGTCACCTTCAGAAAGAATAACATCCCTAAAAGCTGAACCTTATTTTAACAGCGTGGATTTTGCTCTGGATTCTGTAAAAAAAGGAATTCAGAAGCTGCATGCCAAGCAACTCCTCAAAGTGGTAACGTGAGCATCAATATTTTTCTTCAAATACAAGTCTAAAGATGAGGTTGGGGGAGTTTGTTCATAAATCATATTAATAATAGCTTTGTTTCCAGCCACTATTTATACTTTTCTGGTTATGAAGTCATACACCAAAAGCTTATTGCCCAGTAATTAATTGAGCAACTCCTTGATATTCATTTACCAATACTCGGCCAAGATGACGCACTTTATGAATGACTGTGCCCCGCAAATGCAATGCAATGCTTATGCAAATTTGTTAGTGCAGAGACATGCGCTCAATCCAAAATGCCGTACTTAAGCAGTAGACACTAGATTTCAATGCAGTACATTCTGGTCAACCATTTCAGTAGGCGACTGGACAGTTTTCATAATCTCCGACATACTACATCCGCCATTTTACCTATGTGGCATATATATGGCATATGATGTCATGTGATGTCATGTGATGTCATGCTACCACAGGAAAAGACTGCTAGTCATTAAAAGTGCCATTCCATACTGTTCTGTTTTATATTTTCACGACATTTACCTCGTTTTTTCATGGATTTATAATCAGCATCAATACATTGTCGATGGTTGACAATTAGGCAACCAATATTTAAAATAAACTAAAACAGAATGAACATATAAGAATTTGACCTACTAAACCCTTCTAGACCACTTCTAAACCAAAAAAAGTTGGTCAAGTCTGTAAATCACAGAAAGCAAAAGTGTCCAAAGTTGATGCTATAGGATCATTAATGGCCCGACTGATCAAGTCCAACGTCTTCAGAAGAAGATCGCTTCGTAACCAGAGTGATTGAGTACTTCGGTGTAGCTGCGATGTGATTACACTCTGAAAGTGCTCCTTTATTGTGAAATAACGAACATACCACACACGGCTACAGATACTCCAATTATACATAAACGAACATACCACACACGGCTACAGATACTCCAATTATACATAAACGAACATACCACACATGCAGCTACAGATACTCTAATTATACATAAACGAACATACCACACACGGCTACAGATACTCCAATTATACATAAACGAACATAACACACACGGCTACAGATACTCCAATTATACATAAACGAACATAACACACACGGCTACAGATACTCCAATTATACATAAACGAACATACCACACACGGCTACAGATACTCCAATTATACATAAACGAACATAACACACATGCAGCTACAGATACTCCAATTATACATAAACTAACATAACACACATGCAGCTACAGATACTCCAATTATACATAAACGAACATAACACACATGCAGCTACAGATACTCCAATTATACATAAACGAACATACCACACACGGCTACAGATACTCCAATTATACATAAACGAACATAACACACATGCAGCTACAGATACTCCAATTATACATAAACGAACATAACACACATGCAGCTACAGATACTCCAATTATACATAAACGAACATAACACACATGCAGCTACAGATACTCCAATTATACATAAACGAACATAACACACATGCAGCTACAGATACTCCAATTATACATAAACGAACATAACACACATGCAGCTACAGATACTCCAATTATACATAAACGAACATAACACACATGCAGCTACAGATGCTACATTTATACATAAACGAACATAACACACATGCAGCTACAAATGCTACATTTATACATAAACATAACACACATGCAGCTACAGATATTCCAATTATACATAAACGAACATAACACACATGCAGCTACAGATGCTACATTTATACATAAACATAACACACATGCAGCTACAGATGCAACATTTATACATAAACGTCACATAAGCACCGTCACAGCATTAATGAGATAATGTATATCGATCTAAACATAAAGAATAACTCAGAGGTGATGCAAACTGTAGAGTCATTACAATGCAAAACAAAATGGATTTTGGCACATGTCATGAGTACCATGTTTATTGTTATTTATTATTCACCAGTTTAACCAAGTTGTAGGTGATAAATAGCTAAGAGTTATTTGTTTCTTGTTGTGACCAAAGTTATATTTTAGTATAAACCTGGTCCAATTTATTCTTTAGACCTTTATTTCTTCATACTGTAGAGTTCAGAGTTCTGTTGTATGGTCATGTTTTAAAGATTAAATTGCAAATTACAATGATTTTGTAAGTAAAAGATCTGTAGCTGGTTGCAACTTAAAGTGGCGATTAACATTTAACATTTTTGGAAGGTCTTTAAAAAGTCTTTAAAATGTATTGAAATTAAGTTCAGTATTTCTGCATATACTCTGTTGTATCTTATATTTGTAAATATCCGACTCACTACCATTTTTTTCTCTGCTACAAACTCCTCCGCTGTGCCAGTTGAATTATGGGATAGGCCAGTGTGCCGCAATTGCATACTTTAAAATGGCTCCTTATTCAGTAACTCATCCGGGTACTTTTCGCTTACTGTTTAACGTATACTGTGTATTGGGACACACTATCTTTTATCTCGTAGTGCTTTGGCGTACTGCATAGGAGGGAAGTAGCCTACGGCATTTCGGACGGAGCCTCGAAAATCAAGGTGAGGATAAAAGACAAGCAGGAAGTGCTGAGAGACTCAGCCAGTGTTCTTTCTGGTTGTGAAACCTCGACCAGATAATCAACAGCTGGCCCATTCTTAATTATCCGGCCAAAATGCGTTGGGAGCTGGATCACAGTGGACCCGCGGCGCCTGGGGTCACCGCTGAATAGACAAAGCGACTC
>NC_135224.1:20549222-20569222 GCF_052324685.1 Brachyhypopomus gauderio | reverse complement strand
TAAGCCCCCGGTTACATGCTGCAGTCAGAATGGGGCTGTGAGCTCTCTCTCTCTCTCTCTCTCTCTCTCTCTCTCTCTCTCTCTCTCTCTCATGCTGATTGCGACCAGATCCGCTGACTTTGAACGGGCTCCGGTAATCAAGCTGTAGGTCGCGTGTCGGACGGCCGTGCCGCCGGCGGACCGTACTGTCCCGCACGGGACCTCCGTGGCCCGAACGAAACATCACAGAGGTTACGGTGGATCCGTGCTGTCAGGGCCAAAGCGTCAGCAGCAATTCTTACATTCTGACAGGCGAGCTATTTTTAGGCCCGTCAGAAGACGGGCCCGGGTTTTTGTGAAGTCTAATCTCGCGGCAAGGGCCCGAGGGCGGGCTGAGATGCGCCGTGGGTTTTTCAGACGAGCCCGATGGGCCGATCTGCTTCACGTCTCTTCTGCAGCTCTGTGTGTGTGTGTGTGTGTGTGTGTGTGTGTGTGTGTGTGAGAGAGAGAGAGAGAGAGAGAGAGAGAGAGAGAGAGAGAGAGAAAGAGAAGCACATTTAGTTTGTATTGGATCAGCGGCGTGGTTTGTGTTTCCTCAGACTGCATGCCGAATTGTGCTATGCTGCAATGCTTCACCCACTCTCTCTCTCTCTCTCTCTCTCTCTCTCTCTCTCGCTCTCTCTCTCTTTCTCTCTCTCTCTCTCTCTCTCTTTCTCTCTCTCTCTCTTTATTGACATGACAAATTCACATTTGTATTGTCAAAGCATTCATATATAAAAAATGATAAATAAATAAGTAAATAAAAAAATAATAATTGTACATCAATGTAAACATAAAGTATCAATATGCATGTATATCCATAACATAGAACAATGAAAAGATACATACAGAACTGTTAATTAATAAATGTAATAATTGAACTGCTAATAAATAAATTTGATAATAATTAAAATACATATGCAGTATCATACAAAGGGGAACAACAACTATATATAACCTCTGGACAGACTACATATAGATAAACTCTTCTGGTGTTTCACTCACTGTCCCGGAGTTTGTTACATTCCTGTACGTATCTGGCTGCCGTGGAGGTTGATGGACCCTCTCCTAATATGATGGCCAGTTTCTCATAATCGGTCAGCAGTCTGAAGCTGCTCACCTGATTTTCAAACTGACTGAAATATTTATGTCTGATTTCTTCATATTTGGGGCATTTTAGAAGGAAGTGCACCTCTGTCTCTAACTCACCTGTCCTGCAGTGACCACACACTCTCTGGTCTCTGGGGATCCAGGACTGTTTAAAGCGGCCGCTCTCGATGGCCAGGCTGTGGTCACTCAGTCTGTATCTGGTGAGGATCTGTCTCTGCTTCGTATCTCGGACAGTGAGGAGATATATGGCCAGGGTGTATTCACGTTTTAGGGTCAGAAAGCAGTTTAGTCTAGTTTGGGTTTGAGTTTGGGTTCTCCAATGTTCCAGATAAGTGTTTTTACGCTGTTTAATAATTTGGGAGACTCTGATTGGTGTTTGGGAAGCACCGCGGAAGCACTCTCTCTTTCTCTTTCTCTCTCTCTTTCTCTTTCTCTCTCTCTCTCTCTCTTTCTCTTTCTCTCTCTTTCTCTCTGGGCATGTTTTGGCCAACCACACAACCTTCAGAAGGCGGCAGTTCGATGAGTGTGTGTTTGTGCATGTGCAGTGTGTCCGCACATGCGTGTATGTTCGTTTCCCTGCGTGCAGATCTGTGTGTCTCTGCTACGAGTGGCTCTTTGTAAAACCTGGTGTTGAGACGTGAAGGAACTCCATCCGGATCGCCCGGCCGGCTCCGCCCCCAAAACCACTGGGATGACCTGCGTACTGTTGTTGCGGGTCTCCCTCAGGTCCCGTACTCCCACACGCTCCGCTGCAGGACCACAGGGGGCAAGCGCTTCCCTATACGACCCCCCCTCCCCTTCTCCCTCCCCCAGGAAGGTCTCGGATGAGGTGTGGGCGGACGGCTGAAAGACCTCCACCCCCCCCCCGCCGTCCGCTCTATTTCCCCCCACTCTGAATGCACTCTGGCTGGGACAAAGCAACCCTGCAGAGGCCCTCTCTTTGTCCTCCTGGAGGTTTCCGTCCAAGGAGAAATCAAGGGATCAGACGCCATCGTGGACTGGAAGGAAGCGGTCAAATGGCGACCCCACCCCCCACCTCCACCCACCTCCACCCACCTCCACCCACCTGAAAGAGCCCAGGTCCATCCACCAGACCCGAGATGTCCACATCACCAGCCCCTCTGTGACTGGGGCATGGCACCCACATTATTAATGGCTGCTAAAATGTGGCTACCTCAAGGTCCAGTGCTGAATAAATATCATTCATCACCTGAACAATTCAAACAAGCAAGACAGATGGGTATTAAAGTACATACTTCTAGCTGGCGGGGTGGAATGCTGTGTGTGTGTGTGTGTGTGTGTGTGTGTGTGTGTGTGTGTGTGTGTGTGTGTGTGTGTGCTTGCATGTAATGAGGGAGAGGCATGTTTAACATGGGAGAAAAGTAGAAATATTTGACTTTTTGAGCATGGCAGAGAGTGCAAACAGGCTGAGGGCCCTTTACACCCAGAGCTTTCTAGCCGGGGTAGATACTCCACTAACGAGAACATTATCCTTCTCTCACCTCCAGCTGAGCATTCAGTCTCTGCTCTCTGTGCTCCTACTCACGAACGTGTGATCGAAGGGTCGGGCGTGAGAGCCGGGCTGTTCGGATCCGGCCCGCGGGTGCCGTGAGCTTCGGTCCTTCATCTGAGATGTGTTTGCTCAAAATTGGACCAAAGAATTTAAATGGGCACTTGCTAATGGGATCTAATTGGAGAGACAGGGAGGTATGGTCCGGAGAACACGGGGGAGGGGGACGTGAAGAGACTCGGGTTTCACACAGCGAAGAACATTACAGCAATTAAATGGAAACTGAACTTTTAAAGAAAGGACAAGGGGTGAGAGAAAGAGAAAGAGTGTGTGTGTGAGAGAGAGTATGAGAAATCGTGGAATTCAGGCGCAGCGGTAGAAGGTTGACATTCCTTCAGAAAATTGCTGTGGTGAACAAGAAAATGAGGCAAGTTCAGATTTGGCCAGATTTAGAGGCCAGACGGACTCAGATTCCTTTCGGATACAGAGGCCAGACTGACTCTGATTGTGTTCGGATTCAGAGACCAGGGACGCTCGCAGTCGAACGGGTGATTTCCGACGTCCTTGACTCGAGGCGGCTCGTGTGGTATCTGAACGCTGGTGTCTGGAAGACTGGAGACTCGGGCTGCTCTATATCAGTCCTGTGTTCACGACTAGCCCATCCACGGGCAGGACCTGTGTGCTCTGACAGGTTCGGTGAATGGCTTTTCTTCAGGACCAGCAGGACGCTTGGGGCTGCTGACTGGTATTTTAAGGCGGGGCTTATCAGTCCTCAGAGAGGCCCGATTTCATGTATGCCATCACCACGCCGGGCTGTACCACTGACAGCAGAAAGGCATTAGGGGGTCTGAGAAGGAATAGTTGGAGCCAGAGAGGTCAGCGCACGACCTCCGGGTGCGAGCTGCTCAAAGTTAGACAAGATCAAGACCACCAGCAGGGCTAGTAGCACCCACAGCCTAACTTCTCTCTGTCCTCCCCCAACACACTCACACACAAAGACACACATGCTAACACAGTACCAAACCAACCCTAACACACACAATGTTGGAACCTCTCCTGCCGCACAGAAATGCTACTATTTCACTCTTTCACTAAGTCACTCTCACTAATTTCACTCTTTGTAGACTCTTTGTTCTCATCCAATATCAACAGGCACAGAAAATACACTCTGCATTCTGAAATATCGCCTTAAGTTATTTTACCATCGCAATTCAACCAAACCAATTATCCTAAAAGAAGTCATCATAATTACAGACATCGTAATTGCTTCATCCACTTTACCAGACTGAGCTTAATGTGTGTAAGATGATTCCTGTTTCACTGTAATATTTGTATGTTCTCGACCTGCTATTGCCTTAACCAGGGTTCACTTTACACCTCTGGTGATTAAAGGTGCTCTGATCTCACACGTCTGGTGAACCTCTAGCGTCTGTATTGATCCCACACAGGACTCCCGCATTTCTTAATTAAGGGAGTGAGGGTAGTTTATGGATTCTTCATTCACTCAAAGGAGAACTTACACAGCCCGGGCAGAAACACAAGTTTTTACCTCCCTCCCTCACTCTCTCTCTCTGTATTTCTTTCTTCATTTCTCTTTCTCTTTCAACAACTTAAATCAATAACTGAAACCACTCAAGATGGAGATAAAACCCAGAGATAAAACCCACAGATAAAACCCAGAGATAAAACCCACAGATAAAACCCAGGCTATCAGCTCTTCGAGGTATCCTCTCCTATGTAGCTCTCTGGCCCTTCTGTCAAACTTATGTGAACTGACAGAACGGGTTCTCCGAAGGTAGCGGTTGTGATTTCTGGCGAACGGAGCAGGCACCTCGGAGTGACTGCATCCCGAGCGCCGCATCAGGAATCGATATGCCAAGAGGAACAGATGGAAGGAGGCGACGTGTGTGGAATTCCTTCACGCCTTTGGGCGATATTTACATATCTAACTAGGGGTCTAATGCTCCAGACTCAGTCAAGGGCGGTTGGCAGACCCCTGCGCTGGCCCAGCCTCATGATTTATTAGTGCTCGGGCAATGCGGGGACGCTACCTGGCTGCTCTATCCATGGCTGTGTGTGTGTTTGTGTGTGCGCGTGCGTGCAAATACATATGCATTTCTTTGTGTGTTTCAGACTGCATATGGTTTTTAGCCTTTTGTGCCTGTGTACTTATGTGTGTGTGCGCTTGCGCGTGAGTGTGTGTGTGCTTCCGTGTGTGTGTGTGTGTGTGTGTGTGTGTGTGTGTGTGTGTGTGTGTGTGTGTGTGGGCGGGTTGGTGTGAGTTTGGAGCTGAGGTGTGCTCAGTTGGCACAGGAGTGACTGAACAAATGAAACAACAAAATGGCCCCCCTATATTCCCTCCTTACTGCCAACACCTGCTGCTGTTCACAGCCTCTGTTTACAGGGCAAACCTTGCTGCTCAGCGCCAAAGAACAGGGCTCTGTGGTCTCACCCCCCCAGACCCTCCTCACCCCCCCACACCCTCCTCACCCCCCCACACCATCCTCACCCCCCACACCCTCATCTCCTGGCCTCCTGCTCACATGGAAGGTCTCTATCAAGTCACCAGGCTCACGTTTACGCCGGCTTATTGAGAGTAATGGTGGATGGCGATATGTTTCGCAGTCATGGCTGACTCTCATTGTCTCTCTCTGTCTCCCACGTGGAATATGGCACACGCTGTCCTGCTCTGCGCCAGGCATGGATATCATCCCCAACGACTCGCCTCATTTTCACAGTGGTCTGAAACATTCCAAGCTGTTAGATGTCCTCCAGAGTGAGCCCAGACACATCTGAAGCCCGCCTCACTGCCGCGGTTAGCGCCCAGACGTCGTTTACCGGCCTCGAGGGCCCCGAAGTGGTGCGGAATTAGCAAAAGAGAAAAGGGCAGCGACCGAAGGAGGAGGCGCGGTTGTCGGTCGTCACCACCCCGGCTCTTTGTGAGAGGAGATCTGGGGAGGGGGAGGGAGAGAATAATAGGGGGGTTAGAGTGGACCTCTACTTACAGGACTGCTCCAGTCCCACATGCTAGCGTAGTTAGCCGCGGCTTAGGGGAGCTCATTACTTTGACTGCCCCATAATGCGAACTGACGTTTTTTCAAGCTCTTCTGTTTTTTCCATCATGGATTTTGGCGTGCGGTTCTCTCAGAAAGCCAAAAGAGGAGAAGTGAGAACACTTCAGGTGGGCATAGTCTGGATGAAGGGCGCCTAGCTCCATGTCAGGTTGCTTTTTATCGCCTGCAGAGAGGCTTGCTACCTTGGAAGGCCAAACACCCGCGGCGTTCTGTTGCAGCTGATTAGCGCCTTCAGCTCTGCCCATTGATTTTTATTGTTTTGTTTGTTTTTTGCCCAGAGACGGTGAAGATGAGCAGATGACTAGCGAGCTAGCGTTGCGTTTACTTAGTTGAGTGTCGAATCTGTTCGTATGCTCTCGGGAAGCTCTTCTCGAAGGGCACATGTGTGGAAACAATCAGAGAGACTTCTGGTCTGTGATTCATTTGCTCGATGGAATCTGTGGAGGACGGCTTGCTCTGAAATGTTCAGTCAGACCTACTCAGTACTCAGTACTCAGCTACATTACACCACACAAAAGCATCTTTCACATGGTCAAACTCTTCAAAATGTCTGCCAAGACGTGTAATGGTGGATAGTGTTGAACAGAAGACAGCAAACTTGACAGTTTTTCGTGTTGTTGGCCACGCTCGTTCTGTAGAGGGAGGAGGCTGAGCTGCTCACACTACCCGCCAGTTTGTTGGCCGAAGCGTGTGGCGGACATTCCCAGCCCCCCCCCCAGCCCCCTCAGAAGCAGCTCCATGTGCAAACCTCTCCATCTCGCCCTTTGTTCCTCCATCACGTCCACCTACGCAGCTCCAGGCTGCTGTGCGGGTTCTTTCAGCCTGCCCGGCCTGCATTCATCCGCCTCTCCACCACCCCTCCACTCCATTTCAAGAGCTTCTGTCACTGAAGCAGGAGCAGTCCGCACGGTGGAGCGGCGTTAGAAAGATGTCTTTGGAGAGCGTCTGGTGGGCAAGAGGTGCCGTAAAAGACCCCCAAAGAAGGGCCCAAAGAGAGAGGAATGGTGTTTGCTGCGATTTACCGATTATGGCCTGCCTTATGTCCCCTTGGGGGTTTCTGGGTGCACCGTTATGAGTCCTGGAGGCCAGTGGGAGCGTTGGACAATACAGATGTGTGGGCAGATACCATCTGGGGCTCGAGGAACAAAGCGAGGGGGGTGGTGGGGGGTTTGGGAGGGGGGCGCCGCATGTGGGGAATTCAGTCAGGTGACCTGCGAATGGGGGAAGAGAATGGAAAATGATCCACTGGTAATCAATCAAAAACCGGGCTGACACAAATGACCAAAGACAACGGGCGCGGGGCAAAGCTGTGCCCCACGATGTCACCGCCGCCCGTGGCGACCCTCCGCCCACTGGCGCTGCCGATCAATAGTCGCCGGGCGACGCCCGGCCCGCGTGATTGGTGAAGCCCTTCGCCGGCGAACCTCCGCCTCCTCAAGGGCTAATTGGGTCTTTATGGTTGCGCAGTCTTTCGTGCACATCGGGAAAATAAAACGCTATTCTCCCCCCGCAGCTCTGAGCGACAGCCGATGTCAGACGCCCATCTCGGAGGGCCAGATGCTCTGCCCGGCTTCATTATGCCCGCCGAGATGGTTGTGGCGCAGCAACGGCATCACCACAAAGCATCTCCATCACGGCCCTTGGAGACCGAACCCCCCAAACGTCACCTGCTTCTCAGGCTAATGCCATTAAGCGAAGAGATATCCCAACGGGGCCCAAACCCACAACAATAACGGGCTTCGTCTGGCCCGTACATTGCCAGGAAGTGCCTGCAGCGCCGAGACGAGAGCAGCATGCTAAACGTCCGAGAGAGTTCTGACTGGCTCCTCGCATAAGACTTTACGTTACGTGGTGGATCCGTTGGCCCGAAGGGACACTCGATGTCGCTCGAACACTTGCGCCGTTTCCTGTTCACTTCGGCTGCTGACTTTCCTAAGCACTCTGTGACGAGTTGTAGAGTACCACACTTCGGAGGGTACTGCAGAATCTGGTTCCATGCACACTCCAGTATAGTTTTCCATTTACTGTGCTGTTTTGATTTCTCATTGGTATTCAGGGTCTTGTTCAGGGTGAACTCTAGCACTATATCCTGACACGAAAGAGCGGACAACCTTTGCGGCGTTAATGCAAAACAGCAAACCAAACATCCTGTTTAAAAAACAGAAACTACCTTTTTTTTTACTTTGGACTGCTTTAATCTCAGCCATCATTAACATATAATCAGTTATCTTTATCCATGTGAAAATACCGCACTCTACCACTGCACGTTTGTTCGGTATTAGCCTACATTTCACCGTGTGGAGAGCTATTCGACGCTCCATTCAAAACAATAAACACGACCTCGTACTCTGGCCCTGCGGTATCGAGTCCTCTTCATAGGACGCGTGACTTCTCAGGTGGGCGGAAAAGCCGTTACCATTCAATCAAGGACACTGGGAAGAACGTATAGACCGCGGAGTAAAATCAGTAATCTGTAAGCATCTGTCGCTATTGATGGATTCCTGTGATGGGAAGGACAAGCCGTTGAGCCGTTTGATTTACAGAGAGCGGGTAGTGGGCGTCGTGAATGACAGGGCCAAGGGTCGTTTAGCGTGGGCGCACCAGACACCGAGCAGCGAGCACCCAACAAGCACAATAGGCTTAAAACGCGTTACATAAGCGGGAATGAAACCGGAATGCGGCGCCGTTTACGTTTTTGCAAACGTTTTCATTGTCGTTTTGCACGTTTTGCTACCCTTGGTTGTTAATTATGGAGCTCTATATATGATTGAGTTAACGTCGGTGTGATTTGTGATGATTAGACAGAATGGGTCGCGTGAGGAACCGAGTTGCACTGCGGACCGGAGCGTTTGGTCCGGTGTTCAGACGCTAGACGGCGCAGTTGGACTTTAAATGCAGCGCTGCCCGAGAAACTTGACAGAAGTCGCATCGCTTCTTTTAGATTCATTCCACCATCTCAACGCACAACATAAACACGATTTTTATATGACTGTGCGCTCTCTCTCTCGTTCTAGCAGAGTTCTCTCTCTCTCTCTCTCTCTCTCTCTCTCTCTCTCTCTCTCTCTCTCTCTCTCTCCCTCTCTGCCTGTAGCTTACACACACACACACACACACACACACACCTGGACTAGATGTTCATTCATATGTTAGCTCTAACCACATAATAGTCAGTAAAATTCCAGTGGACCCACTTCGCCAGAACGTTCCCCATGCACGCGGAGAGCGCGCGGGCCGTTCACACCTCGCACGCACCGATTCTGTTGACTTTCGTCGCTCCACCGTGACACGCGCGTCAGCGCGAGACGAACCGCCCCTCGCCACTGGTCCCGGAGCGCGAGGCATCACTCCCAGTCGCTCATTCCACAGGGACAGAAACAACTTCGCTGCGCGAGCGGAGCGAAGGAGACGCACTCGCAATGGCACAAATGGCTGCGATCGTCTTCACCGCGACTTGTTCTCTGTTATGGATATCAAACATTGCGTTAAGTGCACGGGTTTATCCTCCAAATGAAGGTAAGGACTGCAGAAAGAAAGGGAAAAAAACACTCTGGAGTTGTGTTGTCTGGGCTGGTTCGTGGGACGACGCAGTGTGATCGTTGAAAAACATGTTTGGCTTTCTGTGGAGCGGAGAGGAACCGAGAAGATGTTTCTTTCCATCAGAGAGTCGGGGATTAAACCCTCTTAAACGCCAAGAACCGAGCCTGCTTGGACATCTCGGAACATCGAGAGTTTTCAAAGCCCCGGTGCAATACGGGGGCCGTTGTTGTGTCCTCTGAAGTTTATTATAACTCGGACCCTAATTGCAGTCATTTTTTAAAAATCGTTTGGATCGAGCTATTCCTGAAAACCATTAAAGAAAGGCTATTTATTAGTTGTGGGATTGTAGGATAATTGGCTACACAATATGCTGTTCTGTCAGACCCAAAGAAAGACAATTCGTTGCGGACTGGAAACTAAGATAATTAAAGGGTACCAGGGTACCTTAATTATAGTTAAATTAAGATAGCTCCCTTGGGATTAATTTTTCGTTCGTGCGTAACGCGCAATATATATATAACCAGCATGCGCATATATATATATATATATATATATATATATATATATATATATATATATATATATATATATATATATATATATATATATGAAACTAGAGTGATTTTATGGTATATTTTGCATGGGGTTGTATATATAAATATGAAACGAGAGTAATTTTATGATATATGTTGCATGATGTTGTGAAATGTGTTATGCACAACTCAGCGCGTTATATTCATTGTTGGTATGTATTACACTCTGTTATCTTAGGAAGCCTGTCAAATGTAGCGAACCCAGTTACTATAATGTCGATAAATTGCCCACCGAAACCACGGGTGAATCCTTGGCGTTTCAAATTCATTAAAATTCGCGCTACACTCTCAATGTAGAGTTGTACACGAGTTCCCAGTTAGTGATTTTATGTGCACGTTGTTTCTTTCTACTCCAGTTTTCTATTCTATTTTGTCATTTGCGTGATGATTCGCAAATATCAGTTTGTTCATCTTTGGCCAAACTGCATGTTATATTCCTTCTGAGTTGCCTGTTTGTGTTTTTGTATATAGGCCTATTGTGTATTTTACAGTGTCCTATATGTGTCTTCTCGTCAAAGATTCGGTATATTCCGATTTTCAAAATTGAAAGGGGAAATTAAACAAAAAAAGATTAAATAAATTCCTCGAGGCCTCCAGTTGGGACAACGGGGAAGGCCGAGCTGATATCCTGACTAGGTGAAATCTCGATGTGTTGCTCATCGCAGTTTCTGATCCCTGTCCTGATGTTTCTGCAGTCACCTTGCTGGACTCCAGAACCGTGCAGGGCGAGCTGAAGTGGGTCTCCAGTCCTGCGGAGGGCGGGGTAAGTTCTCAGCAAGAAGTCGCAAAGGAGAAAGAATATTTGTTGCTTTACGCAATCATATTTCGGGCAATAACGGCCACGCAATCGCCAAGAAGGGCTTCGTCGTTGAATACCCCACTTTGAGGAAAAGGCACTGTCAGTCTTTTTTAAAGACTGATGATTTATTACAGTCCCAGGCCTTCAACTCTGCCAAGGTCCGTGCTAGTAGCTGTATACACTGGCCTGGGCCGATTTTGGTACATGCATTAGACAAACTGTTATGAACAGACTGAAGGCTTCACGTTCACGTTCACAATGTGGATATGGCGAGCTTTTAATCCGTGTTGGTGGTTTTCTATATTGGCTACAGTAGTTAAAATTAGATTTTTATGAAATAAAGCAGTTTATTGTCGCCCTTAGGGTTGTGTTTATAGACAGTAAGGTCTGAGCTGTAGTTTTAATTAGCTATCTTTATTTATTTATCTTTTATTAATTAGCTATATAGTTTATATATATATATATATATATATATATATATATATATATATATATATATATATATATATATATATATATATATATATAGTTCATATAGCTAATTAATAAAAAAAAAATATATATATATATATATATATATATATATATATATATATATATATATATTTACACAGTATATACACACTGATGGTGATGGTGATTGTTTTGGGCTCGCCGTTGTTTTGATAGCCCGTACCCTTTTTGATTGCATGTTAGGTTAATTGCATCACATTTAGGCCTTCAGCCTATTCATTCACCCCGTTGATTCTCCGTGTGCACGTTATCTGGTTGCAGGTTGTAATGGTGAACCGGCATTTCTCGCGGTGCGGCCTCTTCATCTCACCGAGCCGCCTGATTGGCTGGCGGAGCCGCGAGCTCTGTGTTGAGGCTTTGATTGCGCGAGACCCCCCCCCCCCCCCCTCCTTTCCTCGCGCAGTCGGTGGAAGTTTACAGCTTTATCGCCGTGACAGCTGGGGTTTTTAACGACTTGCACAAAGAGTAAAAAGCCAGAGGAAAAGAAAGCGTCATAGATCATGACAGGCGCTTTTGTGGGGTCTATTCCATCCCCTTCACATTTGGTTTTAAGCTCTCACCAGTGAAACGTTGGGGCTCTTTATGTCATGGTGAGGTTAATAGGACCGGTGTCTATAGCCTGAGCTGGTACTTGTGTGCGGTGACCCAGTACTTAGATTTGCGTACAGAAAACTGCCTCATCTTACTGAAAGCACTGGGCTGGACTACATTTAAGTACACGATGAAATACTGAAATAATTAGGCTTTGGGCTATAACTGTATCACCTGTTATGTTTAGAAAACGTCCTATTACGAAACGTAAGTCGGGTTTGAAAAGATGATTATATATTGACCTTTAGAAAAGGCTTTAGTGAAAAGACTTTACAGGAATCTCCAGGAAGACGCTAATCCAAGTTTTGACTTGATTGTATATAGACATAACGGATGGTTTGCATAGAGCTTTGAGTGGTTCCTCATTTCAAGTAGCCTATCTGTGAAAAATCATCTCCAACATTTTCCGTCATCCAAGTCGCTTCCAAGAGCCAAAGCCAGAGTGCTTCCAGATAACAGGATCTATTGGCTGTACTTTTACAGAAAAAGCACACTCGGAAAGTTTCCTCACGCTCTGAAGCAGGCAGTGCCGACGGCCGACCAGCAGATGTGTGATTAAATTCTCATCATCAGAAAGTAATCAATGCAGTGAAAGCACCTGTTCTTAGGCAGAGCTCTCCCAGTCTGTAGCGAGGGATGGCGTGCACCTGCTAGCACGACCGGATGTGGAATTGATTCTCTCCATCCCCCTCTTCTCTCTCGTTTTTCTCTGTTTAGTGGGAAGAGGTGAGCATCATGGATGAGAAGAACACGCCCATCCGGACGTATCAGGTGTGCAACGTCATGGAGCCCAACCAGAACAACTGGCTCCGGACGGATTGGATCGCCCGGGGCGCCGCCCAGCGCATCTACGTGGAGATAAAGTTCACGCTGCGTGACTGCAACAGCCTGCCGGGCGTGACGGGCACCTGCAAGGAGACCTTCAACCTCTACTACTACGAGTCCAACAACGACAAGGAGCGCTACATCCGCGAGAACCAGTTCGGCAAGATCGACACGGTGGCGGCGGACGAGAGCTTCACGCAGGTGGACATCGGCGACCGCATCATGAAGCTGAACACGGAGGTGCGCGACGTGGGCGTGCTCACGCGCAAGGGCTTCTACCTGGCCTTCCAGGACGTGGGCGCCTGCATCGCGCTGGTGAGCGTTCGGATCTTCTACAAGAAGTGCCCGCTGGCCGTGCGCAGCCTGGCGCAGTTCCCCGACACGGTGACGGGGGCCGACACCTCCTCGCTGGTGGAGGTGCGCGGCTCCTGCGTGGACCACTCGGAGGAGCGCGAGGTGCCCAAGATGTACTGCGGCGCCGACGGCGAGTGGCTGGTTCCCATCGGGAGCTGCCTGTGCGTCCCGGGCTACGAGGAGCGGGCGGGGCGCGTGCCTGGGTAAGGCGTTATCCGTGCCTCCTTCGTTTGCTCCTTTCACGCTTTTCTTTGCGAACGTTCGTCACGCTAATTGCATTTGTTTTACTCCCCACTCCCAAAATAAACTAAACACCAGACAAATAACAATAACGCTATATTGCCCAGATGCCCCTTTTTACGATTTTCTCGGCGAGAAAGCGCCGATGTGTCGAGGGGTCGCGTCTCCTCCTCGTGGTGCGTGGAGGTGTCTCGGCAGAGCCTGGTGGATTACGATTCTGCTCCTGTTGAGGAGGAGGGGGGGGGGGGGGGGGTGTCTTTCCTGATGATGATTGCAGATCACTCTGTGTGATGTCAGAACTCCTCCCCAAGGACTTGTGGGTGTGGAATGTTGCTGATAATTGTTTTTTTTGTGGCGGTAATTGTGTGACACGTGTTTGTGGTGTGCACATTAATTAATTAATTAGATTGTAGGCTCTCTCTCTCTCTGTCTTTATTGCTCTATGAAGGTGACAGATTGTTTACTCCCACATTACGAGGCAAATGGCGAGAGACAGGAGGATTCAGAGTTGAACGGACAAGCGTCTCTGAGTGTCTCTGCAGGGACGCCCAGCTCTCCGTCTCTCTATCAGGCCTTCGTCCGAGCCCTGACATCTGTGTCCGGACTAAAGGCCGTTGAGAGGTTTCGCCTAGTATCTGGGTGAAGCTGGGGTCAGCGTGAGCGTGGGGGGGGGGGAACCGCAGGACAGACAGACAGACAGTTTTACGGCCGTCCTATTGGCTCTGTAAGCGCCCTGTAAAAACAAGGCCTGTCCAGGAAAGGGTCACGGTTTGTGCGCAGTGATAAACTGCACGCTGGCCGGCCCATGGCGGTTATTTATGAGGGCTACTTCAGCAGACTAATTACATGACAAATACCGGGTGTAATTTAGGGCTTCTGGGGGTGGGGGGAGTTGTGTCCATGGGCGGTCTCTTAGTGGATGTGTGTGTGTGTGTGTGTGTGTGTGTGTGTGTGTGTGTGTGTGTGTGTGTGTGTGTGTGTGTGTGTGTGTATGCGTGAGTGCTTTAAGGCATACATCAGGTAAGATTCTCTGAGGCAGTTTGTCAGGTGACTCTTATGGGTTGAGTTGAGTGACAGCAAATGGACTCTCATCTCTCCTTTGGACTTCTATTTTTTTTTAGAGTGCACTTTAATTAGATCATAGTTCTGTTTCTCTCTCTCTCTTTCTCTCTCTCTCTCTCTCTCTCTCTCTCTCTCTCTCTCTTTCCCTCACTTTTTCTTTCTCTTATGCCCTCTCTGTCTTTGATGAAGTTAAGGTAAAAATACTGTAATTCACTGAGTGCTCCAGGCGATTTTAGGAGAAAATTCGAAATCATTTCAGAGTTTGAGATAATGATTTTATTGGGCTCTGAAATGGGGGCAGGGCGTGTTTTATTGCAACTGAGATTCTTCATGCGTTAGTAACTCTCAGTGTGTGTGTCACCTTGTAAGTAACAGGTAACTTCATGGTAAAGTGTTACATGGAAAACAAGTTGTATTGATTTTTACATTCATGAATCCATTTTGATACAAACAATTATTGCTACTAAATACTAATTTAATTACTTACTCCTAACGTTCTTAGAACCTCTCTTAGCCCTGCTGATTGAAGCGCATAGTTCTTTGCTGTTTTTACGAGATCTTTATCGTTTTCTCTGCGTCAGAGTTGGATCATCCCAACGGCTGTCGTTGTCGGCCAGGCAACGGGCAGGCGCATCCTCGCTGGGAGTTCAAAAGGTTGCTGGCTCTCCCAGCGTGGGGGGGTGAGTGCCTGTGTCTTCTTAATAAGCCAGTGTTTGTGTCCCGGATGGGGCATGGAGGCACGGGTTCACTTTCAACGTGACAGGGTGTAGATGAGGGCGAGGACTTTCTCAATGGGACATCTTGGACGCCTCATGACGGAGAGAAAACCCCATTGAGGACGAGGGCCACGGTCCTCGGAGCCCAGAAGGCGTCCATGACACCCTCTGGCTGATTGTTTGGGCGTTGGGATCTTGGGCGTGGTGGGGGGGGCAAGAGAAGAGAAACACTAGACAGGGTCAGGGGGTCGCCCCACAGCGCCCCCCTCCAATGCCCCGCCACACCCCTCTGGGACGGGGGTCACGGCCGAGACTGATTAAGACGTCAAACTCTTGACAGCTGCGCCTGAGCCGCCGTGGCTTGGCGGGGCGGACGAGGAAAGAGAGCGTGGGCGGCGCGGAAAAACGTCGGAAAAAATCGGCTCAGGCTTTGACTGTGAATAGAGGCCCGAGAGAAGTGCATGTGAGAGGATTGTCAGCTTTCTGTTCTTTGTGATGGTCTGCCACTCTCACACCGCTCGTCTGCAGACAGAATGAGGGAGGGAGGGAGGGAGGGAGGCAGGAAGGGAGGGATGGATGAGAAACAGAACATGACTTCTGGATATGTTGGAGTTGGACAGCGTCGGCCTGATTTTGGAGCTAGTCGTTAGTATGGTAGTCTGGAGATGGGGACTCTGTCCAACATCCATAACAACGCGCTGGTGTGAGTACCTACTAACTCTCTGAGCAAATATAAGCCGGCTGGCAATATGATACAAACTGTAATCCACTTTCCTGAGTGTGTGAGGTTGTGTTTTCATGCACTTCTGGAAGGAAGTAATGATGTCGTAAATATGGATTACGGCGTGTGGCAGGGGAACCAGAGGAACCGAGCCATCGGGGCTGACATTCTGACCAAAATGGGACTGCAGACGATGGTGTAACAAGAAAGCTGCCCTTTATACGCGTGAAATCTTAGAGAGTGTTTTCGAACGTTTCACGTCACAAAGGGCTGTGACTCAAAACGAGTTTTTCCCCTTATCGAGCCTATGGAACCCTGCAACTTGGAGATTACTTTTCTCCGGACTGCATTTTTATCAGATGGAACAAAGCCAGTAGCTTTAGTGACGGAAGGTGGTGAGGCAGTGTTTACGCACGATTGCACATCAAACGTGATGGTGGCCTGTTTTGATTCGCTGTGCACAAGTGCACTGAAGTTCTGATCTGCACATTGACCAGTTTGATGTGCTTAATAAACCCTCTTGATTTCCCATTTGTCAAGTGTTGAAGCAGGCAGCTGAAGCATTGCCTTTATTTGACTTTCAAGTGGTCATTGTGTGTGTGTGTGTGTGTGTGTGTGTATGCCTGCCTTTAATTGCATGCGTACTCCCTGTGTGTGTGTGTGTGAGTGTGTGTGTGTGTCTAATTAGAAAAAGCTCGCTAAGCTTATATCGCTGTTCTTCATCACGAGCAGGTGTGCGGGTATCCTCGTCATCCTCAGCTGTGTGTGCTGTCCTACTGCCCCCTTCCTCCAGCAGACAATAGCCCCGTCCTCATAAGCGCTCCATGCTATGAATATTCATCACTACCCCCGCCCTAACCCCGCCTTTTTTCATTTTATTATTATTTTTAGGGTGGGGGGGCTTTTGATGGCACATGCATATGTTGATTCCTGTCACGATCCGCTTCAGTTCTCCGTCCAGGGCTTCTGTGCTGGACAGTGAAAGGACCGTCAGCTGTCTCTGGTAGAAAAGAGGGAGAGAAGGAGAGAGAGAGAGAGAGAGAGAGAGAGAGAGAGAGAGAGACGAGTGACGAGTGCCCTTTGATATCAAACAGATACATCATTTGCATATTTTGTACGTCCATGAACTGCAAAGGCTGCTTGGGTGGTGGTGGGTACAGGTGGGTGGGGGGAGAGTGTGGGTGGGTGGGGGCGAGTGTGGGTGGGGGCGAGTGTGGCTTGATGGGGGTGAGTGTGGGTGGGTGGGGGTGAGTTCATCCCATTCTTTTCAGTCCATAATGAATGCGGTGGGTTATCCAGATCCATTTCAACATTTAAATGTGAATCAGATAGTTAACTGTCTGCAATTACATGGTGAGATTTGAATAGTGCTGCGTGCCTCCTGTCTGGAATGACATGACATGAATTTTTCAAAAAGCCTCTGCCTGCTTTCTGAATCCAAACTGTAATGCATGCAGTTCTGTTTCTTTCCCCCTTCTGGGTGTTCGTCACTGTCAAAGTCTCGTTCACTATGGGAGAGAGTGTGTGCCTGTTTGTGTGTGTGTGTGTGTGTGTGTGTGTTCTTGACCCTGCATTGTGGATCGTCATTGGACGTCCCTGGCTAGTTCCTACCTCCCTTAGTCTGAGCGCTCTGGCTGTCATGGCCTGGTGGAGGGGCTGAGGTCCGAAATCTGTCCAAGGGACGAGGCTGGCGGGAGGGGAGAGGAACCAAGAGGACTCTGGCTGGGCCTGGGTCTCCTGTGCTACTGTTAGCGATCTATGCTAACAACAGTTCATTATAGCAGAACACTGGTAAAGGCCTCGACTTCTCCGCTAGTGTTGCCCTGGTAACACTTCGGAATTCGTTCTTTTCACTCCGCTGTGGTGTTTGTTTAAATATATGCGTTTAAATGGACGCGTTTAATTGGCTTGTTGATGCTGAATATTTGGCGTGACGAGCAGCGCTACCTATCCAGCTCTCCCGCCGATAGGACCCTGCTCCGTTAATGAGGACCTCCTGCTTCCTGCTTTCCCGTGTCTCATAATCATTTTGTCACAAAATGAGTCTCTGGCATGTGCTGAGAACAGTTTGGCTCTATTTGTTCAGAGTGTCAGGGCTGCTGAGAGAGCAGCTAATTCTCCAGCAGTAGAGCTGTCGGTCTGAGCCTTCGGGCCTGACCGATTCACTCTTCCTGCCGCTGGACTCCATCGACTTTCCGCTTGGATGACTCTCCGATCGTCCCACCTCGTTAACCTCGTATTTTTTTTGTGTTCAGCTCTCGTGCCCCCACGGTCGGGGTTATCGTGCATTTTGACGAGATGTCCGTCACCGCGCCTGGCCCCGCCTTCCTTGTCGGGCAGAGCCAAACGGTCGCAGCTCGGCTCAATGGCATTTGCTGGCTGCCCTCCGTTGGGGTCAGAGGTCATGTGAGTTAGTGTCAGCAGGGGTAAGGACGAGACCACGACGGGCCGGGTCGCGGCGTCATTTTGCGGACGGAGGGTGCCGCTTGACAGTGGTCGTCTCTGCTGAACGCCTTTGTGCTCGATGCGATTCGGACGGTGCCAAAATTTCTTCAGACAAAATGCGCCAGATGGATTGTGGGACCCAGCAAATGTGCATGTTTTCTTCCTCTAATGAAGTGTTTGGGAAAGCGTCACAGTCTGATTTATGATGACGAATGACGACTCCTCGTGCCATTTGGTGAATGTACTCGGCTTCGTGTAAATACCGGACGGCTTCATGGCAGGATAAACGACGCTTTTGAAGAGGCTCTTTGTCAAATTCCCACATGTTCTGTTTGCACATAAACATGTGAAACATAAATCAGAAAGGGCACACATTCGAAACACTTCCAAAATGGCAACATGGCTTTATTAAAAATGAGGGTGACGAGGCCAAGGTTTGGAATACGTATTACATTTCTCCACACAGACTGTTGATAAACTCCATTTTGATCTCAGAGTTGACAGGAGGCTGTAAAAACAGAGCACTTTCCCTCACATATATCAATCAAATCGAATGTGTTTGTCCTCCATTTTATTTATAACTTACTTTGACAAGAATCTACTTTCAGCTCTGTAAATATATCTGTTGTGAAGCACACGTTTCTAGAGGAATCCAGCAATCCTGTATATCAGGACTGGGCCCCTTATAGTTACTGCTAGCCATGTTAGCGTTTTTAGCGAAATATCGCTTGCGGTCTCCACGCTGTGGGGAAGTCTATTCCCCCCACTGGGGTAGACTCCTGACTGGCTTGCCCCGGAGAAACCCTGCCCCCATCTGCCCTGGTTCTGTGGATCATGGATCTGCTAGCACGTCAGTTAACAGATGTCAATTAGAGGCAGCCGGATGAAAAGACGGATGGAGTAATGGGATTATTCGAGGGCCGGCAGCTTCCACAATGCGGCGTAATAGTGGTAATTATGCCGGAGGGCTCGACCTGCTGGAGAAACAAAGGGCATTAATACGTGTAATTATTTGGAGAGGTTGGGGCCCGATGCGGCTGGACATCGCAAGGGCTGGACCGGATGGATCTGAGCACTTCGAAAACAGCTGCTGGGACTCCGACGCTCGGTCCTTGCCGGCGCCGATGAGTTTGGACTCGGTGTCGTTGCCAGGGGCGAAGGGGGGAGAAGGGGGCAGACCCGCCAACGCTCGCGGGACGAGGCGGAGGGAGGGAGGCGTTGTCGGCGCCGCTCCGATCGGGCTCTCGCCGCGGGTGCCGTCTTTTAGCGGCCTGCCTCCGTGCTGCCGTGCGGACATGCTGTTTCAGTTGAAGTCACCTGCTACTAATAAGGGAAAGAATCCGATCAGAAGTGGCAGCAGGGCTGGGTAGTGTGTAACTCCACCGCAGTGCTGACACTTCTCAGCTTGGAAATTTCCGTTTAGACATTAATCACAACGCACGGTAGTACTTCATGTCTCTCAGCACCTATTACACCCGTGCAGACACACACACACACACACACAAGGACCCTGAACGGTCCCTCATACAACAGAAGCCCCACCCACACCACGCTGCAGGCTGCGTCCTCTGTAGTGTCCTGTCCTCTGTAGTGTCCTGTCCTCTGTAGTGTCCTGTCCACTCTGGTCACGCTGGTCACTCTCTATTTGGGCGGAGTGCTCAAGGAAGCCGTGGCTGTGTCCAGTCGTATGGTGCTCGCAGATTGAAGGTGCCCAGTGCTCCATGGGTAGTAACAACCCCCCCCCCCCCCACTACCCCCCCCCCCCCCCCCACCCTCTTTGAGAGGCAGGTTCTCTTTGATGGCCCTCGGCTTGGGGGGGCTACCAAAGCCCACAGTGGGAACATTAGCATGTCAAAAGCCCGCTGAATCAATAGGACCCTTCTCCCTCACTC